>NC_136624.1:38932863-39155363 GCF_933228915.1 Telmatherina bonti | reverse complement strand
CAGCTTTGATCACAGTAACGATCGCCGCCTTTGGTAAATCCGTCTGCATACAGAAAGAGATTTCACACATCTGACCTGCATAGGAGACATGCTGGGAAGGAACCTTTGCTGTCCAAAAAGAACATTTGAGTAAAAGTGTAGTTGGAAAAATGTGATAGTCATTGGAGCAGAGTGAAGACATCTTGTTGGGGAGAGGAACCTCATACCAGCTGTGATGTGAAAATGTTTTAGTTTGGGGTTGTATCTCTGCCTCTGGGACTGGGCAGCTTAAAGTCTGTGATTAAACTATGAATTCACACGAAGACCATCTGTCTGAATGTTAAAGTTGATCCAGAAGTGGACGTTTCTGCAGGATAACGATCCAAAGCACACAAAGAAGAAGCTCAGAAGGAAGAATTCGAAGGTTTGGGGATGACGGATGGATCCGAAACGTTTAAACATGTAATAAAACTGTTTGCACGTGAAGGAACTTCGCTGTAAAAACGTGCTTGGAGTCGAAGCTGACCAAAGCGCTTCACATTAAATCAGAAGTATCAGGCAGCAGCTTTAGAAATTATCACGATGAAAATGTAAAACACAACCACAAAGTGCCACTCAGGTAATCTGAACTGTGTCTGGGGGTTCAGGATTGAGGTTTTTGACCTCTGTGTGTTTCTACTCCGGCGTTTCAGTTTCTCCTCGTTGAATCATCCGTCCTGATGTTGGGTCCTGACACCCGCCACACCACCACTATATGTCTTTAGTAAGGATTTAAAGCAGCCGGTCTCTGCAGATTTAATGTAGATGGGAAGTTCATTCCACAACCAGGAAGCAGCTCAGTGGGTCTGCTCAATTTCCCGCCTTGGTGACCCCGCCAGAGAGCCTGGTGGGCGGAGTTTTCATTCCTTATAAAACAGGCGATTGACTAGATGACCCACTCAGATGTAACAGCTTGTTCGGGGAGAACGCTCCTTTTCACCACATGGGTGGAACGAACAATTCAGTCGGTTTGCAAATAAACTTAGAAAATGTTCCAACCTGATAAATAACGTTGATTAAGTTCAGTAAATATCATCATATTAATAATTTCTAGAATGACTTCTGCTGATTTTACAATCTCTCCAGCTGCTCCCGGCAGCAACAGAACGTTCCAGTCCAACTAATTGTCCTTATTTATTAAGAGACCTTAAAGAAATGTCAACAAAATTATGTCTGTGTTATTAGCTTTTTTTTTTTTTTTTTCATGATCACAGTCTCTTTTACAGCTGCAAACACTCCCTTCTTCCTCCTGCTCCACTCATCACTCCTCCCAGGCTCATCACCCAGCTGACAGTAAAGGAGCGGACCCAGTCCAGTCCTCTACTTTTTATCCTGGATTTGGATGGAAATGTTTGGATTCAACTGGTTTAAGACTTTAAAGGTCTAACTGGGGTGAATATGAACAAGGTCACCAAATTATAATGAAATGTGTCCATTTAAGACTTTAAAAAGAAATCAATAAATAAAATATTCATCTCTGTCCTAAAATATATCAAATACACATAAACAATTACTTTATATCAGTTTCTTTATTTGCTCGCTAAATAAAAACAACTGGACTATTTTCTGTAGATGAAAATTAAACATATGTCAATCTAATCCTTATTGTCAATTAAATAAAGATATAATTTAAAAGGATTGAGAGTGTTGGAAAGCGTTGCGTTGTTGTGTTTCAGTGTGCGGAGTCGGTTCACTGAACAATCTGAATTAAAAGTTAATTAAAGAAGCAAATTCAGTTTTAGTTAAAGACACGATGAGAAAAATGAAGGTAAATTCTATTCAATTCAACTTTATTTTTCTTGCGTCAAATCACGGTAATACCATCTCAAGACGCTTTACAGACAGAAAAAACAACATAACGAAAGCCAATTCATAATAGTCTATATAAGGAATCCAACAGATTGAGTTGGAGGTCCAACTCAATCTCCCATCCTGAGCAAGCACACGGTGACAGTGGGAAGGAAAAAACTCCCTTTTAACAGGAAGGAAACCTCCGGCAGAACCCGGCTCAGGACAGGCAGCCATCTGCTTCAGTAAATTTGTTTTTCTTTTTGACATTTTGTAGATAATGAGTCAAATAAGAATTATTATTGGTTCATTTGTGAGAAAAATCAGATTATATAGGATTTTCTTCTTTCTGCTCCTTTTCACTCAAGTGTTTGAAATGAAAGTTGTAACGAGAATAAAAAGAAATTTGGTGTATTGTTATTTTTATTTCAGATAAAATCAAATGTTTAAAGTTTACTGAACCTTTGTTTAAAAAAAACATCTTTAACTTTATTAAAGCATCCTGAATGTGCAGAAAAGAATCCAAAAAACAGGTTTTTAACAACACCATTGTGACTGATTACCGTGATGCATGAAGACATTCAGGTTCGTTTTCACTCTTTTTTTTTTTCTTCTCAGCTGTTTTCAGGCTTGAGAATAAACATAAGTCTGACCGAACCTCCACTGCAAAAAGCAGGCGTAAGGGAGGAATTTTACTAGTAGAGATGGTCAGAATACACCCCCCCACATCGCCACACCCCCCTGCTGCCAGCTGTCAATGCATCATTCCAGCTCCTTAGTGGATAACTCAACAAAGCCTGTTCAGTCAGACAGCAGATCAGTCTAATAACAAGCGTGAAGTTATGCTCCGAAGCTGAACACGACAGTGCATTAGATAGATTATCCAGGGTGGGGTGGGTGGAGGTGGGGGGGGGGGGGGGGGGGGGGGGGGGGGGTACGGCCGTTTGAAAGCTGTGAAAACAAGGCTGTACACATGAAAACATCTGTTGTGTGTCGCAGTGAAAAATACAGCAATTTCAGCGCAAGGAAAATACTTGGAACATCATCGTCTCCATTTTCCAGCAGTCCCCAGGCTCAGCAGCACATGTGCAAGTCAGCACCGACACACACACACACACACACACACACACACACACACACGCGGGAACTGTGCCGTCTTAATGGGCACTGCTTTGGAGATAATTGTGTCTAAATTCAGGTGTTTAAAGATAAATGGGCAATATAAGTAATGATGGCTTATTTCCTATATTTTCTAGCAGCATCCACAACCCAGCAGCTGTGTCATCAGGAGATTCTCTTAAAACTGCTTTTATATTGTTTTATAACATATGAAGGCAAAACAGAAAATGTGCAAAGCTTGTTCTGCTGGTTCTGAGTCACTGGTCTGCACACCAGACAGTGAAGTAAAGAAGGGTGTTGAAGAAGGACTTAATGCTTTGCAGGTTGGTGGAAACGTTGCCAGACATGCAGGAGAGCTCAAATGGCAACCCAAAAGTAGAAAAGACAAACTTTGTAAAGGAAATCTTGAAAAATCCTCAATAAACTTGAACTTTTCCCCATCGGAGGAAGCAGAGAAGAAGAGAGACTCCTCTTCTATGTCTTTTGAAGCCTTTTTTTTTCTAGTTTTCATGCCTTTTCCCTCTAATTCTTGTCTTTGCTTTGTGATTTCTTCAACAAAAGGTTTTCTATTCCTTTCTTTTTCGCTCCTCCTCGTCCACACACGTAGTCATGTATGCACACATGCCAAACAAGTCTGGGGCATGCAGATGCGAGGATTATGTAAGCGTCTTATTCCAGGTGCAGAAGAAATGTTTCAGCTATGACAAAACGCTGAAATGCATTTGCACATTCCACTGCATTAATCACCGGCAGCTTCGGTCTGATCGTCAGCAAAGAGCGGACGGAATTTCGACATGAAATTACTACTAAACGGAGGAGTTAGAAATAAAAATTCACTCCCACCACAGTTGTCATGAAGGTAAACCTGACCTATTAAACCTTATGGTTGATTTGTACCAGACAGTAAATGTGTTTATTTCTGCTGTAAACATGTTTATTTCCGCTGTAAAGTTTGTCTTTTTAACATGGGAGTCTATGGGGATTTGCTCTGTTTTGCAGCCCCTAGTGGATGAAGGGAGAACTGCAGTTTTTGACACTGCATTGGCTTCACTTCTAACTGCCGGAGGTTGCCGCTTGAATCTAGCGCTGCTGTGACAAAGGTAGCCAGCGCTGATCAGAACGCGTCAATAACATTGATGAACCCGTGTCATCTGATACTTCATAACTGGTGAGCGGCGGCTTACAGTCGCGGTAAAGTCAAGCTAAAAAACTAGAACAGATTTTCCAACTCGCCGCGGTAAGAAACCTAATCTCGTTCACTGTGCGCTGGATCGCAGGGAAAACACTTCTTATTCCACTTTGGTGCTATTTGTCCCTCACTATGGAGAGAAATTTGTTTCTTGATTATCCAATCAAATAAGTTAGATTTTAAACCAAAAATGATTTGAGAGCAAAAAAAATAAATAAGTGTGAATCAATTTTTTTTATAAAGATAGAAACAAATTAGGTTCCAATTAAAAATATATATATTTGAGAAAGCATACTTGTCCAACTTCAATCAAAACTAATGTTTGTAAGTCAAAAAATTACAACCATTGTGCTTAAAAATAAGTCCTCTTCTCTTTACAGTTAAAAACATTTGGTTACCAGTTATAAACTGATGAGCAGGGACATGGTTGTCTGCTAATCATGGCTGTGTGCTTCGAGCAGCAAGCAAGGCATTATCATTCATTACTTCTGTTATTATTGTAAATGCATGACTGGTTGTGGCCAACGATATGTTGTGCAACTGATAACTTTTGGGATAGATTTCAAGACCAACAGGCTATCAACTTCCCTGCAAGCAGGACAGCAAGAGAGAAATGGCTGAAACGCAGAAGGTGAAACCAACCAATAGAAACTCTGCTCTCATTCACCAGCGCAGGCCCCGCCCATCATATGTTGCAGGCCCCGCCCATCATATGTAGCAGGCCCCGCCCATCATATGCAGTTAAATTCCCAACGAAAACTTTAGAATTTGCAAGCAAAGAGGACTGATTTGCAATTTTACAATTTGTAACCAAATATTTTTAACTGTAGAGAAGAGGACTTATTTTTATGCACAATGTTGTAATCTTAGACTTACAAACATTAGTTTTGATTGAACTTGGACACGTATGCTTTCTCAAATATATATATTCTTAATTGAACCCTAATTTGTTTCTAACTCTACAAAAAAATTTGATTCTCACATTTTTTTTCTCTCTCAAAAATCATTTTTTTGTTTCAAATCTAACTTATTTGATTGGATAATAAAGAAACAAATTTCTCTCCATACCTTACTGGCAGCTGTAGTTTCAAGGTGGCAGAGATTCATGGCGCTTCCCAACCAGCTTACCCGTCATATATATTAGGAAATATAAAATTCCTCACTTACGACAATGCGTCGGATTATTAGCAGTACATTAGCATACACCAATGACGCCACATATTTAAATGCAGAAATCACCTTTCACCTGTAAACAACAGAAAATGTTGCACAACGTCCCTTTAAGATGATTATAAAGTATACTTATGATTTAAAACCTTCCCTAAATGCAGAACTTGACCTGCATTTAGAGGCTCATGATGCAGATCTACACTGAGCCTGAAGGCTTAACATCGTAGTTTTCATCAATCCGTGAAGTTTTTATGGTAACTGGGGGTATGAGTTACAGCTCCCTCCTACAATCAAACCGGCTTACGGATTTTTTTTTATAAATATACTTACAGATGATGTCACATGTCGTCTAAATCCAGCATTAAAAGGATCAGTGGCAGAAACCTGAGGCGCATATCTAAGTCCGGGCCAATAAAACTAAATCTCCTTGCTTTATGGCAAACGTAAGGGTGACTTAAGAACATTTATTTTTAGCAATGCTCCTTTACTAAATGCACATTTGGCCCTGATGGTTGGTTCAAACTGAGGTCTCACAATCTCAGTAGATTCATTTCGGTTAAAATCGTCGGCAATGTCAAACTGTAGGGTCGATCCTGCAGGTTTTAGCAGTTTCCCTGCTGCAACACATTCATATTAAATGGATCCAATCTGCACAGTTTAACAGACTGGATCCATGTGAACCAGTTAAACACCTTCCATCTAAAAGAGCTTCAATATGAGCTGACCTGCAGACGAAGGAGCTATTTACGAATAAATATATAAATATTTAAGAATGTTGTTCACACTAAAGTTTAGGTCTTTTTTATGTCAGAGATTAAAAAAGTGTTTTTAATTTAGTTTTAAATTTAATTCTCAAATAAAATTGAAACTAACTTTGTGAATTAGTTGGATAGATGTATAAGTTTTCTCTGGGTAGAGGCGACAAACCACCTCAAGCCTTATTTTTCTTTTTTAATTACCTCCGCCAAGGGGTTTGTTTGTCTGTTAGCAACATTACTCAAAAAGTTATGGATGAATTTTAATAAAATTTTCAGGATATGTTGGGGTTGTCACAAGGAACAAATTTATGAAATTTTGGTGAAGATCCAGAAGACATCCTGGACTCTGGTTTTCAAATAAAAAGTATAAAGCAAACGCCACGCCACTGACGACCACGTCATCGTATGCTGTGGCCGTGTTCATAATGCACGTAACTTTGGCTGTGATTGGCCGATCGGTATGACCGACCCCTCTTTCTAATCGTGTGATATGGTAGAATCACGCTGATGTCATCATGTTTACATAAATGTGACCAATTGGCACCAACAAAGTAGGAAATATTTGTGACACTGAATGACTGACACCTGTTGTCGTCCAATCAAACTGATGTTACCGGGCAGAAAACTGTGATTTTGTCCGCCTTACTACTCCCGTAGCATCATGGGAAACGTAGTTGCTTTACTGAATGCAGTTTTATGTTGCTGGATTAAAGCTTTGGAGGCAAAACAGCAAAGGTAAGACAGAATATGTAATGATGTTTTTTAAACGTGATGCATAAATTCAGCTTCTTTTGATTCTGGTTGAGTGAATCTTGGTCATAGCGACATTAAACTGGTACGACTGGAATCTGTGGGATGTGTGCTTTCAGTAGAGATGCTGTTTGTTCGTTTCCATGCCGCTGGGTGGACATGAGGGTCCAGTATTTTTGCTTACGTATTTCTGTGGACTTTGTTTACTTGGTGTTTTAATTTCCTCCGCCAAGGAGGTTATGTTTTCGCCGGAGTTTGTTTGGTTGGTTGGTTGTCTGTTAGCAACATTACTCAAAAAGTTATGGATGGATTTTGATGAAATTTTCAGGACATGTTGGGGGTCTCACAAGAAACAAATGATTAAATATTGGTGGAGATCTGGAAGAAATCCTGGATTCTGGATCACTTTGAAGTTATATTGGGTGTTAATCACAATATGCATGGCGGAGGTCTGCGCTCTGCGAGTGCTTGTCTAGTTTATTTATATTTAACCTTATTTATGCATCATTGTTATATTATTTATCTTTATGTGTTGATTGTTGCTGATTTATTAGACTGTTTTCCTGTATTATTTTGTCTTGACATAATTGTAAATACATTAAGCCGTTCAGGAGTAAAGCAGGACGAACTGGAAACGTAATAAGACAAATGCATTCACCTCTAGACTGTACTTCAGTATAAGCTTGAGTAAATGTACTACTACTTCTGCTCTCTCACATCTTTACAAGTTTGTCTTGCAGCTGGCAGAAGCTTCACTAATCTTCTCTATGAGAGGCATTTCCTGTCCGATGTAAAAAAGAAGAGGAAAGAGTACGATGAAAAACAGGTGACAGAAAAGCTGGTGTCATTGTTACACGGGACTGTGCTTGTGCCCCAGCACGCACACTCATATTCACACCTGTAAACGGGTCAGTAGCCTGCAGACAAAATGTTCATCCGCATGCCTGCATGTACACATTCAAGCGTGTTGACATGTACACATGCATAACAGGCAGGGCGTGTGGAGAAATACAATATTACAAGCGTGCAAGTCCACAGAAACCCGCATGAGGGGAAAGTAAACACAGCAAACGGTGGCTTTACAGCACAAATATACCAACGACAAACACGTGTCGGCTTTAATCAGAAGTTCATACTAGTTTATATTCATTTTCTCCATGTATTTATACACTGGTTTACACGTTAACGTAAGTCTGTACGCAGACATAGAGCAGCAAGGAGAAGTAGTGCTGGAGAGATATCAGTAGCGCTGGAGAGATATCAGTAGCATCGGTACCAAGGCTAGTATCATCATCATTCCATACCAGCATGAGGAGATTGATTCTTTTTCTTGCAGAGCCAACCAGTAGCAGGTTCAGCTCCTTCTCCCTGTTGACTTCACTTTGTGTGGGAAAAACAGTTATTTTATTGTGTTGGTGCATTGTTTATGTTGTTTTAAATATTGTTTACAAACAAAAAGCATAAATCTAAATGTCTCAGGTCTTCCTTCAGTTTGATGAAAGTGACAAAATCATAATCATGATCAGTAATTAAAGAAAAAAATTATGACATAATAGTGAAATTTTAAGCAAAAAGTATTGGTATCGATATCAGCGATACTTGCCCTGGAACTACTTGGTATCGGATCGATACCAACATTTGCGGTATCGTGCTGCCTGAACCAAAACGAAAGGTAGGCGTCTGGTCGGCATTAGACACGCAGAACTGCTGAGCGGCTTGTCACGCTTCTGCTCTTCAACAGTTTGAGGTACCGTTCTAAATAAGCACATCAAATTCAGCACAGGAGGATGAAAACACAGGTGTGTGTGTGTGTGTGTGTGTGTGTGTGTGTGTGTGTGTGTGTGTGTGTGTGTGTGTGTGTGTGTGTGAGAGAACAGAAATGGGGAACATCCAGTCAGTTTGACGTGTATAATTCACCCATAAAACAAATGTTTTATCATGTCTGGGGCACCGAAGGGTCAGATTGAGCAGCAGGAGTGAAGAGTTTGATAAAAAAGAAGGAAAGAAAAAGGAGCTTGTCGTTGTCAGAGGATCTAATGAGGTAATGACGATACAAGTCCTCAAAACGCTGAAAGCAGAGGTCACAGATAATGAAATGCATTTTATTCATTTTCATGATGCATTGTAGGTAAAACCAGCAGCAAGACCTTCTACATGGTGCCAAACGCTGCCATGATGATGTAAGGATCATGTGCGCTGGATGCAATCTGCTTAATAAGTTTCAGGATTCACACCTAATGAATGTTCTGGTGCTTGAATCTCACATGACCTGCAAAGTGCAGACAATGCGCAGCAACATGGTGTGTGTGCGTGTACATTTTGGTTAAGTATGCTCATTCGCTCACATGAGCATTGCACGCCACATTTCATCCTTGAACTCCAGCGTTCTTCCCGTGTTTTGACTCGGAGGAACAGCAGAGAGAAACTGAAGATGCATTCAGTAGGATTTTGTGTTATCTAATACTTATTGCAAAAAGCTGATTTCTTCATTTTAAACTGAAGATGGAGAGATAAGTGCTTACATGTCTCAAAATGCTCAGAAAGCAGAAAGCTTCGACCTCTGCAGGCCTGAGATTGTCCTCTGGTAAAGAGCTGGATGTAGATCAGAAGCACCAAATATCTGTCAGGCAGGTTTAACAGCACCTTCAAGACCGGTCCAAAACTTTGCAAAACTTTAAAAATGAAGTCTTTTGTTACTTTTTGTGCATTTAACAGTTAACAGATGCAGATAAATGGTACATATCTTATCTTATCAGTGACTTCTTTATCAACCTGGACCAATAAGAAGCCATTTCTAACATTTGGACGGTAGAATTAAAAGTCGTTTTTACATAATTCTACAGACAAGCTGCACGCCTGGTGGAGCACACACACACACACACACACACACACACACACACACACACACACACACACACACACACACACACACACACACACACACACACACACACACACACACACACGTTTACACAATGCACACAGCCTTCAGCGCTGCTCTGTGGGTTTTAAGTGTGCATAACATGGCAACCATTATCCTATTAGCAGCAGCGGAGGCCTGTGGGCAGGCAGGGGTGGGGTGAAGCAAGAGAGAGTGGAGGTACAGCCAACGGAAACCGGGGCTACCAGGAAGACGCAGGTGCTGATGAGAGGGTGAAAAGTCTAACAACGTCACCAGAGATGTGGATATATTAACTCTGGATTAGAAGGCTCAGTTTGGGATAAATAAATAAATACTCTTCAGATTCTGAGCCTGGATTTCAGCATGGGGGGGGGGGTCTGCGGTGTGAAAACACCACGGTAGCATGCATGCATGTGAAAGCCGTTTATTCCTTCAGAGCTTTGGGAGGTCCTGCCAAGCTGCATTTGGCTTCTGCATATCCTGGCTACTTTCTCAATCTTCCCTTTGAACTTCCTAAATAAAGGACTCCTCCAACGGCTTCATCGTTGCATGCTAATTCCCATCGTGATTGATTAATCCGAGGTGTTCTTCCTTTCTGCCACACACCGACCCCAGGAGCTCCTCGCACAGTGGGGGCATGACGATGGGCTTATACAATCTCTCTGCTCCCAATTACTCCCCCACTTACCTTCCTCTTTTTTTTTCTTCCTCCCTAACTTCCATTCCTCACTTTCTCTCACAGCTATGCCGTTCCAAGCTCCTTTCATGAAGTTTTCTATTGAAGTCGGGGGAAAAAGGCTCAGCAGCAGCAGCTGGCCACTCTTTTCTCCAGGGCAGGTATGGAGGGGCTGGGAGCTCTCTGCATGAGCGAGCCCCACTCCTCCAGCTCCATTCAGCTCTGCTTTTTCCTCTGCTATTCACCAAAGGCTCTACTTTGTCAGAAGCAAGGGAGTGCAGGAAAAAAAGGGAGGGATCAGGCTTTTCTCTTTGTTCTTCACATGGCTATACAGGCATTCCTAAAGCCTCGGCTAATGAGTTGGCCGCAGCGTTGAGAGTGCAAAGAGAAGCAGGTTTGTAAAAAGGAAAAAAAGGTTTGATTTATATGGGTCTCCTTGCTGATGGAATGCCAGCCTTGTGTTCATTAACCAGCTTGGTGGTTTTGCTTTGTGAGGGTATTTGCATTGTGTATACCTGCTTTAGAATATTTAAAAAGAAGAGCTCAGTAATTAAATTCACTGGTTTAGAGGTAAAACAGCGCTCCACTTGGCCCTTCCTTCTACTAAAACACACACACGCTTTGTGGCATCGGTTAAAGCGCCGCCTAATTACCATTTCTCCACAGCTAATCATACACTTAAGATAATGTAATGATGCTGAATGAATTGCTCGTAAACATATACAACACACAGCGAGGGGGGGAGGCCATATGGTTCGCCAGTAAATGGGTATCTAGTTACCACAAATAAATTCAATTTTCCACCTCTGGCCTGTAGCTCCATTTGAAGCCCTAATTGAATTTAGACTAGCGGACCATTCTCATTTAGCCACTCAGTGGACGTCCAGCTCTAAACCAACGTGTAACCAACCATGAAATGTGACGGGTCAAACACAGGCCGACTGACTTTTACCTTTCATGGTTAAATAAAGTCATTTTAAAGAGTTTTGCACTAAATACTGGAGGTAGAGACCATTTTCTGGTTTGGAACAAGGTGCATGCTGGGTTGCAGGAAGGTCGCGGAGTTCAGTACGCCTCTAACAGTGATGAATTTGTTCCATACAGCGACAAAAGCTGGGTTTGAACCGCTTCATGGCTTGAAGAAAGAGCCGATTTGAACCCAAGACAAAAGAAAGAATGAGATCCTTTTTTTTTTTTCTTTAACTGTGGACGGATTCACGCTGGAAAAAAAAAAGAAAACAAAAAGTGCTGGCAGGCAAAAAGCAGTTTGGCTGCTTCGCAGAAATCACCTTTCAGAGAGTGAAACAAGCGCATTCCTCTCCACGGACAAAACAAAAACTGTTCCAGGCCGTCGCTTCTCTTATGAGATATTCTATTGACAAGGCTTATTAGAAACAGTCACCTTTCCCCAACTCGCCTGCCAACCAAGTGGTAAAGCAACAAGACGCGACTTCAGCTTTGTCTCAGCGGGGTGAGGATGTCAGCAGTGTGGACACAAGTAAACACCTGTGGAAAGATGTGGAAACAAACTGCCATTTTGGCCCTGCATGCAACAATGCATACCTTCATTGCAGCTAACGCCGAGGCTTGAAGGACAGGCGGCGGTAACCACGCCTGCCTCATGATGGAACAGGTTAGGGAAGGAGCGAGGTTTATCTCTCAGTGCTTGCTGTTGGGTCGACAAGCCGCATGTCTTACTTACCTGCTGACAGGAATTTGGCAAAGCCGAGCCTGACTCACTCTGCTTACTTGACAAACACTGATGAGAACAATAAATGTTAGCGCTCTTTCAATATGGACAGAAATCATAACAGAAGAATAAACGGAGCAGAAACGTCTGAACTGAACAGCCGCAACGGTCGAGCTTCACCCAGATTTTCTTTTCATTTACATCCATCATGTCACAATCAGTTATGTCTGCATTCCAGGGCCTTTTTAGAACCAGTTAATGACCCATGCAGCTGAAGAGGATGCTACAAAATTCATTTATAACAGGGACAGTTTTTGTTTAATGATGTCTATATTAAAATATTTTAATCAATTAATTCAATTAAAAAAAAAACTATTTATCCCTGAAGAGCAACTGGTGGCACAAGGAGTAGATATGAAGTAACAAGTAGCTGTGCAAAAAGGGCAGAGGAACAAGAAGTCAAGCAAATAATTTAACAAAATAATGTACAATTATTAAATAATAAGCTGTAATTAAATGAATAAGTATTATACATTAAACACTATCAAATCTAATAATAACATAACATAATATCTGCCTTTCGTCCAAAGACTGCTGGGATAGGCTCCAGCTCCCCCACGACCCTTAATTGGACTAAGCGGTTAGGATGATGAATAACATAACATAACATATAATGGCCAAATAGGTTGACGCTGACAAAAACATCCATCATGTCTGACAGATCAGCAGACAGTCCAGCTGGTTTATGCCACATAATAAAGCATCAACTGAAGTCGTTCTGTTGGAAACACGTAAAGCTGAAGGTTCAACATCAGTTGTCATATCTTTACCAGTTCAGGACCTTTTCACCTCTGCAGACCAGTCTGACACTAACCACACACTCTCTGATACCTGAGAGTTAAACTGCAGCTTAAAGACCTTCTATGTAAAAAAAAAAAAAAAAAAAAACAAAAAAAAAACAAAACCCCAGAAATTTCTTAGATTTGAAATATTTTACATTTTTAACATGTCTAACGTGTTTTTTTTTTTTTAAAGTGGAACTATTTTGTGCATTTCAGGCTAATTTATTTTTATTTCTGAGACCAGAAGGGCTGGGATTGATGGAGTTATTGTCACAAATGGCTTTATTTACTTCAGACCGACCCTCTCCGTAGGCTGTCAGATCAGCCCGCGGGCAAAACGAGTGGATTGAGACTCTTCCGCATTAAGCCCCGCCTCCCGCCACTGCACTACATCGGGAGCGCGCACCGCACCTGCTTTCACCGTCATTGTAATATCTCATAAACAGAAGGATTAGGCTCATATGAACTCAATAAAAAACAAAACAAAATACAATGTCAACACATAGCATCCAGCCCTACATGTTGGAACCTGAATCAGAGCCTGAAAACGAAGTGGAAAACAGCAACCCACAGCAACGAATGCAGCAGGATGTCTCTCTTTGGTAAACTCACCAGCCATCGTTGGAAATAACTTTATCCCACGTTTTCCACCCGCCTGATGTATTTGTACATGCCCTTGTTAACCAGTAGAAGGTAACCAATCACCGAACCTTATCCCCCGGGACGTCACAAGGATTTCCAAGTAGAAAAAAACTCTCTAAAACGCGTTTTTCGTCGCCATGGAAACCAAACGGAGAGAGTGCTGGAACTCAAACTCAAACTCAAACATGCGTTTAGGTGATAAAAAACAGTGTCATTCACATGTCTGATGAGGATTCAACACTGTAACACTGTAGAAAGCTCAGAAAACTCCAAATACCATCATAGCACCCCTTTAACACTTATAAGTAAACAAAGCGTTCTGTTTGGGTACTCCGGGTTCCTCCCTCCCACAAGACCTGCATGTTAAGTAAACAATTAGGCATAGCAATTAACCTATCACATGTAAGCCAGATAAAAGCATCTGCCAAATGACTATAGAGTAGAATATTCGTGTTTCCACCAGTGGGTGGTTTGGTTTGGTAAAGCCTGATTTCTGTTGCCTTTCTGCAGCCAATCGACCCTGTTGGCGACATGTCAGCTGTATAGCAACACATGGATTGGCTGTGTAATTGTGTGACGTCATCGCGACACAACACCATCCTAGAACTGCAACGAAGAAGAACAAAACCTGAAAACAAAGGAATTGCTGCAGCTTTGTTCTAAGTGCCGAGTTGCACAAGAAGTGATGATTTTATCAACCAATCAACAGACTGAAATATGTTAAGCTCCACCCTTTTTGGGTTGGATTTGAAAGACAGGGAACCCAACAGAACTGGGTTGTACTGTATATTCTGCCATTTTCCCCATTTTGCTGTCTGCCGAAATCCTCCAAAAACTGCGTACCGACCCAGACACATTGGTGGAAACAGGATAAAAAGTTGCTATTAAAAGCTGAGCTAATTTGGACTTGAATCAGACACATTAGTGTGACTGAAACTGTACTCAGAGTTGCTCTGACGCACACAGATGATGCAAGTGGGACTCAAATTCCTGCTGCATGTCTGTTCAGTTGGAACAAAACTGGACTAAAGATACTCTGACCATAGTTCCTGACCTGGACTTTGACCCGAAAGAAACTGAAGTACGCAGAGGTCAAAGAACACAACAAAAAAAGAAGATAAAGAAAAGAAAGATGACAAAAAGTAACTAAAATAGTGGAGTCTTTATGTATTCATGTTAAAAAAAAAAAAAACAACAACAAAGGACACTGAGCATTGTGCAGATTGTAAACCCAAACATGGAAATGTAGCCTCACCCCAGAGCCGGTGCTCGAGGCTCCACCAATAAGATTAGTGCTAGGTCTCAGATAGCAAAGGAAACAGCATAAAAAATGTGCTGTAATCAACGTACGGGTCAAAAACTGACATCTGGGCCACATGTGGACCACAGAAGGCTTGCCATAATCCAAGCCAGGCTGGCAACTGACCTCTGGGCCACTTACGGCCCACACAACACTTGTGCCGTGCCATAACTGGGCCATTACTGAGCCAAAGGTAGCCCCTGCTATCTATGGTCCTGACTACATCTGCCATTGCCTTGCAAACAAAGAACCTAACAGTCACGTTATAACACAAGGTACATAAATAGTGCTGCATCATTTGACGCTGCAAGGGAGAGATGTTGCTATCATGTCCACATATACACAGCAGAATATCTTCAGCTTGGAAGGAGTTTTCCCAAAACGTTCAGGATCACAGAACTGTTTGCATGTGAGGAAAAAAACGTGCAAAAGTATAAAAAAAAAACAACATAATTTCTCAAAATATACGACTTAAAAATGAACACAACATGTACATCACCACCTGTCCTGGTAGATTCTTTAGTTTTCCATCTTTTGATCGAAAAGACAAGAAGCAGGAAGTGAACTTTGTTTATTTCAGGAAGACGTAAGTACGTCACGTGCGCCCTCTGTCCAATCAGAATCCTTCCCACCCTGCTGATCTAAAGCGGAATTAAGTAAGGATGTCTTTCCATTCAGAATTATTATTTCCATGTAAACTCGCAGGAGAATACTGTTACTCAGACTCAATCATGTAACCGAACCTGTAGAGAGGGCAGAAGTCAGTTTTTATCACTCTTTTTGATGCAAATGAATCCTAATCCTTCTCTGCACAATGCTGTCTGACTGTCCGGTTATGCTCTTTACAGAAAGAGACGTTCATTCCCCCCAGATCACTTGCAGGTTAACAGTTAAGATAAATATCAGCTGTACCGATGGAAGAGTCAAACACGCCGGAGTCTGGCTTTGTTCTACATTTCCTGGTAAGGACAGCTCTCATGAAATTGTTAAATTGTCCATGAAGCTGTGTCATTTTCATCCATGAGTGAACTGGGACAGACAGGAGGGATGTAAAGAGAGCTCCTTGTCTTTGATGAAGACAATTATGAGTTGTACATTTTCTGTCCTTCGCTCATGTCTCCACCTTGCAGGCCACGTTTCCTCGCATCATAGCAGGCGCCCAAACTGCCCAAACGGTTTCTGCTTCCCATTAGCAAGGCATTTCCACAGTCCCGCAACACCCGTTAGCCATTCAGTCCCTGTATGATGACTTGGCCGGGCTTCACGCCTCTCCATTTTGTAGTTGATGAATAGCCGCAACAGATGGTTTGTTATCTTTGAAGATTCCAGTAAGATGAGCGTGATGAATCGCTCCAGGCGTTAAACACCCCCTCGCCTCCCCCTGAACAACCATGATATTACCCTTCCAGACATGAAAAAGCTAAATTTGAACAATATGTAGTTGACTCATCCTGGACACCTAAAAGAAGCTACTGCTTCCACTTTTCCTGAGGCAGGTCTGGAATCCTTACACAGCCCTGCAGCGACACATAAACACCAATATAGATGGTGTTAAAAACATACAGAAAGAGAGAAACACATGATCTCAGGGTCATCTGGTGAAGTCATTATCCTCTTTACTATGCAAAGTCATGGCAGACTCACATCCACTCTTCTCATAAGCCACATCCTCCACACTGCAGCATGTAAAGATGCAAGATGTACAACAGGTAATTAATAAATAACGAATAATAAAGAAACAAACAAACATGGTTTTAGCTCATTCCATTATCCTGGTGAGCAGAGACATTCCAATGTGATTGCCAGGGGTGGCCAGTTCCACCCAGAACAAAAAGCGGACCACCCCTGCAAAAACTTTAGTCATTTATACCAGCGTTTATTTCCTTATAACAAGACGCAGCATGCTTTGTTTATGTTTTCACTGCCAAAATCTTCCAAAAGCTGATAAAATACAATAAATAAAGATTTATTTTAATCAGGCACACAGAGGGCACCTCACAGGTTAGATCCTACTAAAAAATCCTGAGAGTAAAAAACTATGGACATATATTGGTAGACGACGTAAAACTACATGCTTTTATGCTAAAATATTTTTAAAATGCTATTTAATAAAGACATAAGGTAGCTACAATATAAATAAATGTATAAATGAATTTGATACTAACATGTTTGTTTTTAAAACATTTGGATTTATCAATTTTAATCTTGTCTAATAAAAATTTTTTATTCAACCTTGTGAAATGTAATTACACACGAGCTGCTTTCAATATTTCACCGGTTATAGCAACCGTATGCTGAACAAGATACAGGAATAGTTGCTGGACTTCTCTTGACTCTCTTTTATTTACATTTATTAATTTATCATATATAGAGATACAGTTGTATAAAATCTAAATATAAAGTATTGTATCAAAATTGTATAATTCAAAAGTTAACGATAAAAAAACTCAAAGAACGTAAACCTCCGCCAAGGCCTTTAAAAAGATCCTGGATGCAAACGGTGATCCGGATCACCACCTAAATTAAATCAGTTCTTTCTTTTCACGTTTCCAACAAGTCCTGAAAATTTAATGAAATTCCGTCCAAAACTTTTTAAGTTATCTTGAACACAAACAGACAAACAGATAAAGCCAGTAAAAACATAACCTCCTTGGTGGAGGTAATTATGCTACCATGTAAAACTCTCTTTGTGAAGCATTAATATCATATTTCCATAAACACCTCATAGGAGTAAAATTTATCATTTAGAAGATTATTCAGTGTTTTAATATTATTTATAAACCAGTTATGTAGAAAAGGGTGTTGTTTGTGTGTAATATATACGAGTTGTTCCACAGAAAACACTTATGTGGGGAAACTACGTTGACTCGAAAGCGGAGACCCGTCCAATATGGCGGCGATGCTGGTTTACTCGCCAGCGCTCGATGAGGCGTCTACGTATATAAGATGTGTTTGGTAAAGACACCATGTGGGAGGATCAAGCAGCACTGTTCCCATGTGGACATAGAATGAACCAACTCACGTCATTTTAACATAGTTTCCTCCCAGTTGTTGTCGGCGAGGTTTTAATAACCACAGCGCGAACGTGTGGATTTAATAGATTGTGTTACTACGGTTTAGCTAACGCTAGCTAGGTTTGCTAACTAGCTTTTTCACGTAAAACAGGCTAATGTTAGCTAACGTCAACATTCACCTGACACAAAGCTAAGTGGAATGAAAGGCAGAGTACTTTCCTCATCCCTACTGGTGAAAAACAATGCTTCTGTCTGAAGTCTGAATTTTTCCCAGCTCGGGGAAAACTCGGATCGTTGCTTAGCGGATAATTCTAACCTTGGAAGAGGAGCGTCCTCTCCGAGTGCCCTTCTAGTTAAAGTTATTTGTGTGTCAAGTCATCCAGAGCAGGTCATCCATCAAATAAATCACATT
The DNA here is from genome assembly GCF_933228915.1 of Telmatherina bonti. NCBI lineage: Eukaryota > Metazoa > Chordata > Actinopteri > Atheriniformes > Telmatherinidae > Telmatherina > Telmatherina bonti. The sequence goes on along the minus strand of NC_136624.1, from coordinate 39,137,093 downwards.
AAAAGACATGTCAACAATCCTCTAAAAATAGACCCCAAAGCACCTATGTCCACATTCCCAGTCTTTTAAAGGAAGACCAAAACGCAGGGTTGAGCATAGTTTGGATGGCTGTGAGACAGACTTCCTCTTATGTGGCAAAGATGCAAGCAGAACACAGATGGCCTCAAATAACAAATCAGAAATGATAAAGTAGTAATGGAACATCAGACTGGAGAATGAACCATAATCTAAAGCTAATCTTTAATTTACTGAAGATTTTACTTGTTTTTTCTTTGAGGTTAAAAGAAAAAACTGCAGAAAAATCCTCCTTTTTTCAGCTTTCTGTGGTTTAACAGGGACTTGTAGTTTCTCCTCGCCTCCCTGAGCTGCAGGCTTCACCTGTAGGCTTCTTACTCACACATGATGCAAAGTGAAACCTTCGTCTGTTCACTGGAAAGGGAACAAGGAACTTTGCCACTAAAACTGCCTGCAGTGCTGCAGGTGTGAATCCCCGTGTCCTCGCTCCGATCGTGATTAATGGCAATGAAATCTGGGCGTTCACCCAACACGAAACAATCACAATAGCTCTGACAAAAATCAATCATAACAATCTGTCAGTGCCAAGTAGAAAAAAACAAAACAAGAAGTGATGAGAAAAAGTGTTGGTGGGGCCAGAAGGCCGACAGCAAACACTGATTTATCACACATGTGCATTTCTGAGACAGCGGGCAAACATCATTTCAGCATTTGGGAAGAATTTTGTGCTATCATGTGGCCATTACAGGGCGCTGAAATGGATCAGTCTGTATGGACACACACACACACACACACACACACATATGCATGTGCTCAGATTCACTGAACGTTTGCAGACTTTTTAAAAATCATCATAGACAGTGATGGAAGAGGCATTCAGGGCCTTTATTTAAAAAAAAAAGTGACGGTTAAAACATGCAATTAAAAATCTACTTTAGTAATTAACAGCATGCAACAAAGTTCTGATAGATTTGGTTCTGTCCTTGCAGCTCATGATGGCATACTGCTATTTACATGTTATTAAATATGCAATGATACATGCAACAAAAGCTTTGTGTTATATTATATATATATATATATATATATATATATATATATATATATATATATATATATATATATATATATATGTGTGTGTGTGTGTGTGTGTGTGTGTGTGTGTGTGTGTGTGTGTGTGTGTGTGTGTGTATGTATGTATGTGTATACATGTGTGTTAATGCAACTATTTTCTATCCAAAACTGCAGTTACTGGATTCAGATTCAGTTAATTAAATCTAAAATATAAATCACCTGTTAGTTATCTTTTAATACATCTCACATTGATGATTACGATTGTGGTTTATTTATTGTTGATTAAATGGATTCTTACTGCATTTATTATCCTGCATGTGAAAGTTTTTATCTATATAGAAGAACTTTATCATAAATCTAAAAATATCTGATTCTACTTATGTTTAAAAGTACTTTTGATACTTTGACTATGTTTAATACTATATCTTATATGTGGGGGTGGGAAAATTAAATTGAAAAATTAAAAATTTGAGATTTTTTGTTTCACAATTTTAAAAATCAATTTTTGTTAAATAAAGAAAAATAATCCATTATAAATCTTTTGCCATTTTTATAGTTTTTATGGATCTTTTTACTTGTCATTTTGGGGATTATAGCAGCAGAATGATGATTATGGCTGTTGTGTTGTTTTTTTCCTGATTTAAATCAAGAAAAATGACGAGAAAAAAAAAAGTATACTTTTTTTTTGTTTTTAATCTACAAAAATCAGCAATATCAAATATTTGCGAGAATTGCAATTCAACTCGAATCGGCACCCAAAAAAAAAATCGGAATCGAATCAATAACTTAGTACTTGAAATGATTCAGTTTGACAAAGAATTTACGCATCTAAGAGGATTTAAAGCAGCGCCTGGTTCCTGCTTTGCGCCACAGATTATTCAAACTATTTCAGTCAAACGTGCAGAACTTGGTCATTTAAATGAATCCCACAGGTCCACATTGAACCCAGGTTTTTAAGTGAATGATGAACCTGTGAAACTTTCATTCTCAAACATCCTGAGTGAAGAGGAGAGGAAGAGTTTATTACTTCCTCTCCAAATTCTTTCTTTTACATGTAAATCTTGATGCTAGGGAGGAATTGTTAGGCCAATTATGTTATTATGGCTTGTTATAATGCGATTACAGCGCGTGATCTGCGTGATTGTCTCTTTAAGAAGTAGTGAGAGTGAGGAGGGGGTGGGGGGGGGCGGTGCGGTTTCACACCCCGGGGTGGGAAACATGGGCGGGGCCAGCGGCCGCTGAATGACAGCCACTCAAACGCGCCTCATGTCAGAGGGGCGGGGACAACGCAGAACGACCAATCAGAGAGAGCCCTCGGGTGGCTTCAGCCAATCAGAGCGAGCGACGGGAGGACCTTGAATAGCTGATGTGTTTCCAACGTGGGACTTCGGAGCGATTCGCGCAGAAAAAAGGGAAAAGTAACCGTGGAAAGGAGAAAACTCATGGTGGCATTTCACGGTGGGAAGGAGGAGGGGGACTCTGTTTTGCTATTAATCGGATGGCGGAGGTTTAGTGAGCGCAGACTGCATCTGAAAAGCGGGTTGTTGGCTTTATGTGGATGCGACGGAGCGCGCGTGTGAAAGTTGGATGTACGCTCGGGAAGAGTCGCCTTGAGAGATCACCTCTGGGCTTTCCACCACCAAACCTGCTGCTCACAACTTATTCACTCATTCACCAGTCCGCTGGACACTTTTAGGGACGCTCAGAAGTTCACGTTTCCATCTTTTTCCATCTTTTCTCCAAGTTTTCCAGACTTTTGCTGCTTTTGGCACAGTGTCGGGCGCAGAGTCCTTCCACGCTTCCAGGAAGGATTTTCCTGTCTGTTTGTTAAAGTTTAGCCTCTAAAGCAGCATTCTTGCAGACAGAATCGAGGTTTTTTTTTGTGAGTAAACATCAAGTTGAGCAGATATGCAGTGATTTTTAAACTCCAGAGGCGCAACTTGGACTTGCGTCAGAAATGACTTCTGGAGACGAGTTTGCGCCACCGCAGTCGTTTCTGTCCGCTCCTGTGCGTAAAGAAGACATTTAATGTACTACAGAAGGCTTCCACCTTTCCAGAGGTTTCATTAAAATCCCACGGGTGTCCGTGGGACACAAGGAGAGCTCGCGCTATTAAATCTGGATACAAAATGGCGGCGTCTCTGGCACGATTTGGATACGTGTGTCGCTGCTTTTCTGTTTTAATCTTGTCGCTCGGACTTTTGAGCGGTTCTGGGTTGAGCTGGGACGCAACTTGTGCCCTGAACTGTACCTGCAGCGGGGATTCTGTGGACTGCAGCAACCTGGAGCTGACGGCGACGCCTCTGGACCTTCCCGTCCGGACCGTCTCCTTGTAAGTTATGCGCCTTTAAGGAGCTCCGGACTATTTATTGACCAGCCCATAACTGGCAACACAGACAGAAAAGCTTCCAACTACATAAAACTTTTTCTTTTCTAGAAAACACCTCATATAGATGAGTTTCTGTCCAGGAATCCAGTCTTCAGATGTTACTCTTCTTTATTTCTGTTATTAATAATAATAATAATAATAATTAAAAAAAAAGGGGGTTAAATCAGCTTTCAGCAGCAAAAATCTCCTAATAGATGCAACTTTTATAAGTTTTTAACTTTATTTTTGCTACATGTCCCTGTTAGGTCATGAATATGTAAATGTAAGCCCCCCTGGAAGCCCCTTCACCCCAGTCTGGAGGCTTAATTTAACCAGTAAGCTCCATTATTTCATGCTCCTCAGACGTCATGTTGCATAGTTTTTAGATTGTTTATGCATTAAATTTAGCAGTGAATCAGCACACAGGGGGAAATGAAGGAACTTTTAAGTTTTATTGTTAAGTTAATGTCGTGTTTGTTTTCTTTGGTCTGCAACTTTTAACCTTTTTATTTAAAAAAAAAAAAAAAAAAGCTTTCCTTGTTTTAAAGCCAATGTGCACGACAGAGCAGAAGGTTTGGAAATGGATCTCCACATTTAGATTTTAAGCATTGCTAATAAATGTGGATGTCATTTCTTGTGCAGTATGTCTTCATTGTGAATTACTGTCCTGCAAAACCCATTTACTTTCAGAAGGTTGTGTGTTGTCATCGCCCCCCCTTGGAGTCAATTTTTAGACCTTTTACAGCTTCTGATTTATGTTTAGCAGCGTTTGAATGCAGCTTACCGAAGATGTTTTCATGTTTCTAAAGATAGATTGAGCAAACTGTTTCCTTGGAGTGAGTAAACAAACACGCCATAACAAATAAACCTCTGCATTATTCAGCCAGACTGATGGCAGGTATTATCCACCTTCTCCTTTCTCTCTTGCAAGCCGCACTTCACAAATTCAATTTCTGGTGAAAGAACCCGTTTCCCAGCCTGACAACAGTCGCTTGTCTGTCTGCCGGCTCGTTTGGGAAACGAAGCAGTTTGGACATTTTTATGTAAGTGTTGAGGGAACTTCTGCACTTATCCAGCTGAATGACAAACTTTGCTACGAGACAACGCGGCTTTCTGTCCTCCTAATGGGCGTTTTGGCCTCGCTGCATGGCTTCTGTGCTGCGAACTGGAAGAAATGCTCGTCCCGGAGCAGATTTCTCAGCATCTGTTTGTGTGTTTTGCTGGGAACTTGTGAGGTTAAAGACCAGAGGCCCAAACGCTGCTCTGGCTCCCAGGTTCCTGCGTGAGGCACTTTATCTTTCCCACTGAAGTCAGGAATGCAACTTTTAAGAAGACTTCTAGAAACATGAATAACGACACTTGTTCCCTGAAGCGCCACTTAGCCAAGATCAAGTGCACATGCACTTCATCATGCGTGCACGGCAAGCAGCGTCCTGCTTGGAAACCGTTTAGCCCAAACCTTCCTCCGTTATCTCCTCCAAACCTTATTGGTCGAGATTTAAGCGGCCGCAATCTGGTTGTTTTCAAAGGGAATGGCTTTACGGCTCGGAGTTATCTTTTAAAACACCTACGGTTGCATATTTCCACACAACTTGAGATTGCCACATCGTGTTGGCAGCTAGCTCAAAGGGGAACCAGCGTTATTCCTCTGGGGTTTGTAAATAAGACAGATTTCTTCGGGATTACAGTAAATCCAAACATACAGGAGCGGTGGGGGTCCCATTAGAGACGTCTTCAGGCTCAGCTTGTCCTCGTTCTACGGTATGCACAGATGTCTGGGAGACGGCAAATTATGACTCTCTGTTATGATTCACTGCAGCAAAAACAGTTGAAGGCCGTCGGTGTGGATTGAGTGTGTTGCTGTGCGGAGTTGTCAGCCTGAAACAAACCACGTTTGTCCATCTCCACCTTCAGGCTTCTGAGCCAAGAGGAATCAGTCGTTGTGTTTACCGCAGGGAGCAGCAGCTCAGTGGCTGCTTCAGGAAGGACGCTGAGGATGAGGCGTCCAGCTCAGCCTTCCTCTCTGCATGTTTGGCTTCAGCAACACTTGTTACATCTACATGTTAAATAAGAGAGTGAATCAGCCAGAAAGTCCTGAATTAATCACACGCTTTCCACCGTCTATTTGCACGCCTGCAAAGCGGAGATGGTTCAGGCGGGGAGCATAAATCCAGCAGTAAGTAGACGGAGATTTCCCACCCTTATGTGTGGGTGAAGAGTGATTGTGCTGTCATGTACAGTAGATGTTGCAATTATCTCTGTTGGGATTTCAGTGACGAAGCTCAGGACTGCAGTTATTCAGACGCCTCGCCACAACGTGGGAGGGAGCTTCTCTTTTCTGTCTCAAGCAGGTGGGAAATGTGGAAATATAAAATGTCAGACTTTATTAAGCTGCCTGTTGCTTTGCTGTAAAACAAGCTTTTTAAGCTTCTACATAAAGTAGCAGTGTGGAGTGATTTGTCCATGTGAGACACCTGATCATTTAAAGGAGAAAAGCTTTTGTCACAGTTGTTTGCTTTTTGGTCCTGATAGGGCCTGATGGGTAGCCGTAGGGCAGGTTTCGGCCCGGTGATCGTCCATCAGCGACGGTATGAAGTTCTGCTTCTGGCGAAGGGAAACAAAAAGCCAAATGCTTTCCAGTTGTCAAAATAATCGGGAGCCTGATGGGAGAACGAGGCCTTGACGAGGATTCAGGGAAAGAAAGATGTGAACTCATCGGCTGCAAGGCGACAGCGTGGAGCTCGGTGCTGCTACCAGTTAACACGCCAGCCGTTAGCCGTTAGCCCCGCATGCTTGTCTCTCCTTTATGATTGATGAACGACGTGTAGAGCAAGTTTGCTCTCACCCAGTCACATATTCCGTCTCAGGAGTGGCGTTTTATCTTATTTGCAGCGGCAGTAATGTGTATAAAAAGCATTTCTAGCCACGGTGCCAGTGGCGTAATGGGATTTTGCAGAGTAAATAAAAGCAAGAGCATCACTAATTTTCTCTGATTACTGTGTTGGAAAGAGATGAAGCAGATACTGGCTGTCTGTTCGCTGCCATCTTCTCTCATGTGGGATCAGATTTTTTTGTTTTGTTCAGTAGAAAGCTGCACATTTTAATGGGTTTTGGGCTTTTTTTCATCTGTTTTTGCTAAATAAGACAATATCCAGCGTTTCCAGTGAGGTTGCCGCCGTGCTGCTTGGTGCTCAGCCATGACTTGACCTCCAGCCAGACCCCTAAACCACACGGTTCCAGCCTTATTGGTAAACACCAGCCCTAACAGTTGATTTTGGCTTCTGCCCTCAGGAAATGGGGTTTGTTTTGGTGGTTTCCCAGCATGCACGGGGGGTTCAGCAGGAAGTGTGGTTTCACGTCACCTGTCTAGGGAAGCGTTTTGTTAATGTTACGGTCTGCTGCTGCTGCCTTCAGGCCGGTGGTCAGAAACCCCAACCACATTTAACGCACAAGGAGCCCAGAGGAAATGAAACGTTGCAGCTCGGTCTGGTCGCAGGCCTTTTTGTCTTCAGCTTGTTTTAAACGTACAACTGTTGTCATGCTGGTGTTTGCTGCCAGCGTTCATAAGCTGCAGAAATGTGTCATCATCTCCTCAGACACATGAGTGTTCGGGGCAGAGCCGCCGCCGCAGCAGCAGCGCTCAGCGAGGCCGAGCCCCCTGTGGTTTGCAGGGCATTTCTCTCTCCACAGCCTTGTAATTTCATGGTTTAGGGAGTGATTATACCAAGTTTGTTTATTAGTTTTGCTCGCCTCATGCCCTCTGGCAGATATTTTAAAGTCCCAACTTGAGGTTTTTTTTAATCACTGGTTATCAGCCACGCTTCACGTTTTTCTGCCTGTTTGTAAATGGAAGTCTAATCAGTATTATTATTATTATTATTATTATAACTGGAAATGTTGAGAACCTTCATGCAGGACTTTAGCTGCAAACAAACGAGATAAAAGCCGCTGAAGCGGAGCCGCTTCTCCAACAACAGCAGATAAATAAGATGAAGATATGAGCTCATGTCCGTTCTCTGGCATCAGCCACAATCAAACAGCTGCTGCTGCAAGTCATTCCGAAAGAATTCAGTCAGCAGAATAGATGGCAATTCTGTGAAGACATTTCAGGACACCAAGTCGCCCCCCCCCCCCCCCCCCCCCGTTTCTTTCTCGCCTGAAGTCAGTGTCTGCAAAGTGAGTTTGATCAATGAATCATCTGTGAGCTCTACATCTGGGAAGTGTTTGGAGAGATTAAAAAAAAGCGTGACTTGGAGCGAGAGGTGCTGCCGAGCGAACCCGGAGAACATGCAGACCTTCCAGGCATGAAGACACCCCCCCCACGCAGCTTCGGCACCTTTCTGATGCCGCTTGCAGCAGCGTTGGAGCTTCAGCGTCTAGAAGAGTTCTCATTAGATTAATATCATGCATAATTATTGCTCGGAATTAAACAAAATCTTTTTTTTTTTTTTTATCACTTTGAAGCAAAGTGTGTGTGTGTGTGTGTCAGCTGTTGCGTAGCTAAACTGGCATCCCTCCTGGGTTGTTTTATCAGATTAACAGGGGTCACTCACCTCCCTCCGCTCATAATCTGCAGCTCAAACTCTGACAAATTACACTCTGTGTGTTTCCATGGGAGTTTTAATTTCTGTTTAAGTCAGAATAAAAAGTTAAATTCTGCTTTAAACTGATGAAAAACGACCATGTAAACACTTCATTCCTACTATTCGGAATTAAACTTAATTCCGATGTAAGTGTCTGGTTTATTCGCATTTTAATTCCGAACTATTTAATTCCTCTGTCATGTAAACCTTTATTCCGCTCTAAGTTAACTCCGGTCGTTCTGAGCATGCTCGTTACCTTGTCCTGTCCCGATGACGTTGTTTTACCTCCCGTGTTCGCTGGTCATTCTTTCTTCTCCTTCTCAGTTGCTGCAGAAAGTGAAGTAGTATGTTGGTGTTGAGCTGCTACTTCACATTTAGAATAAAAATAGCAGTGAAACTGGTTCTTATTATGTAGCTTTTATAAGTTAGGACTGAAAAGACGAGAAGCAGGGAGCGACTTTGTTTATTTCCGGTTTACGTCATACGTCACGTGCACCCTCTGTCCAATCAGAACCCTTCCTGACGAGGCCTGGCCGCTGGGTGCGTGCACAGCGCCTGGGGAGGAGTGCACGCTTTTCCCAGCGTGTTCGGAGCGCCTTGCTCCGTCCCCAGCGCTGCAAGAAACTGATTTCTGAGGATGCAGCTTTTCTTTGTTGGATGCATGTTGTAGGTGTGTGTGTGTGTGTGTGTGTGTGTGTGTGTGTGTGTGTGTGTGTGTGTGTGTGTGTGTGTGCGTGTGTGTGTGTGTGTGTGTGTGTGTGTGTTGGAGGGAATCTGCTCCACAAATGGTAAAACACGCCGACCCCATCAGCAGTGCACGTCTCTGATGTTGGACCCAAGCTCTCCTCACACTTCCAGGATCTTCCACACACACTCAGAACGTAGCAGATCAGATTTATCGTAACGACGGCGAATCTCGCCGGCCGGCTTTCGCTTTTAACCTCGTCGGACCCGATAAGACATTCGTTCTCCTTCTCTCTGCAGGACTGGTGTGGAGATCGGTGGCCTGGAGCTCGTGTCAGCTCAGTGTACACTCTCACTGCAGTTTCTGGGCTATAAAGCGGCCTTTAATGACAGGAAGAGCTCTGTGTGTGTGTGTGTGTGTGTGTGTGTGTGTGTGTGTGTGTGTGTGTGTGTGGGGCTCTCAGACGCGCAGGTTATTCTTTGACAAGCTTTATGATGCTCTGAAATGGAGCACATTAAAGGGCTTTTGTCCTGCAGCTGCAGCGTAGAAGGCTGACACCACTTCACACTCTGGATGAGCAAAGTTCACGCCGGGTTTATCTGTTGCAGAAATGGGAAAGATAATGATGATGTATCTCCCCCCCCCCCCCCCCCCCCACCCACCCCCCTCCTCCAACTCTCCCACATATGCGCTGACTTACAAGCATGGTGTCATGCGATGACATCACTCCCACAGCCGGCGTGCTGAGCTGCAGCCTGAGCCTCACGTCTCTGTTCAACAGAAAGAATCGCAGCATTTCCTCCTGATTTGACCCAGTTTGTGTTTCGTATGTTTGAGCGAAGGCAGCTGAGTGAGGCAGAAGACGGTGAAACTGCCTCCTTATCCCAGATAATCCCCCCCCCCCCATGGGTCCAGCTGCCCTCTCGTTTCACATCTCTGGACTTCTGCTGACAGATAGCAGGTCACGCTGACCTTTGTGTTCTCTGATGGACAGTTTGTTTCTGCTGGAAAACACGTAGAAATGCAGCTGCTTTGTTTCTCTGATTTAATTGCAGACTATACAACATGAGGCGCGGCGGTCGGAGGGGCTTGAAGAAGCTTTCCCAGATGTTTCTTGGCGAAGTGTTTGGGATTGCGTTTGATTTTGATCCCTGCTAACTGTCAAACAATCCTGCTTATTACGAACATTTCGTCCGACAGGAGGTCGGCTGCGGCATTGTGGGGGAAAAGAGTGGAGTGTAATTACTACAATGTGTTTGCCACATCGTCTCAGCCGTGCATATCGTCCAACTTCTGCAGCCGGTTGAGTTATATTCCCGATCCTGTGGAGGATTATGGAAACTAACAGGATCTTTAGCGTGTTTGTTTCTGTTGGCGCTCACGCCTCCGTCCCTCCACCTGTAAGCTGTGGAAGGGCTCCTCTCCTTCCCTCACACTTCCAGAAAGTGTAAGGCCACTTTCAGGAAAGCATTATCTACACCCCCCCTCTCCCACACACACACACACACACACGCTTCCACGCAGGGGAAAGTGGGGGGGGGGGGGGGGGGGGAGTCGGAGCTGCTTATCAGCATCTCCTCCAACAGTAGGTGTTAAACACTGAGAAACTTATCAGATCTGATACAGAAGAGAATAAATGTGTCAGAATGAAGTGGAGAGAAAACGACAACGGTGTGCGCTGAGGAGGCGCGTGTGTGTGTGTGTGTGTGTGTGTGTGTGTTGCAGTTTGCACCGATGCAACATGTTCACCTCTCAAACATGACTTTCTGTCTTTTACTTGGGATTTTCTTCCGTCTTCTTTCCGGCTTCTAGCTTCACGTGCGCGGTCGCTTTTCACGAGGATGTCTCTGGACCAGGACTTGTTTCCATGTAACGCTGCTCTGACTAATAAATTATTTTGCATCAGTTTTGTGCCAAAAGCAGGTTAATAAAAGCAGCTGATCACCATTGCAGATGAGCAGCTCGCTTTCCAGCATTACCTTGCTCTGTGTGTGTGTGTGTGTGTGTGTGTGTGTGTGCTGGCGCGTACCTCCAGGCTACAGCGGCAGCGCTTGCTTTGTGCTCCTCGCCATTACCTGGTAATTGCCTCCCGTTGCAGGGGACGGTAATTGAGCAATCTGGGCCACAATAGGAGGTACACGCTGATCATGACATGGATGCTTCTACACGCCTCCTCGTCAGGCCTGTGCCTGGAGGCCAGACACATGCGCTGCTATTATCTCGTCACACACACACGTTGGGAGGAAGGAGACTGTCATTATCTGCAATTGAGCACACAGAAGACAAGAAAGGGAAACCTGTCGGGTCAAACAGCGATTGATATGGATTGTTTTCATTTTAAAGCGCCGCGTAGCTTTATTTAAATAACTGTTCCTAGTTTCTTTAGTATGTAAAACCTCCCGTTTGCCCCCTTCAGCCGTGTTTTAAAGCCACAGTGGCTACGGTTACATGGTGTTTTTTAATTCGGAAATGACTTATTCTAGTACGAGTTTACATGAAAAGAATTCTAAATGAAGGTTTACATGAAACACGTCTTCACTTAATTCCTCTTCAGAGCGGCGGGTTCGGAAGGGTTCTGATTGGACAGAGGGTGCACGTGACGTATGATGTAAACCGGAAATAAACAAAGTCGCCCCCTGCTTCTTGTCTTTTCAGTCCTAACTTATAAAAGCTACATAATAAGAACCAGTTTCACCGCTATTTTTATTCTAAATGTGAAGTAGCAGCTCAACACCAGCATACTACTTCACTTTCTGCAGCAGCTGAGAAGGAGAAGAAAGACAGACCACCGAACACGGGAGGTAAAACAACGTCATCGGGACAGGACAAGGTAACGAGCATGCTCAGAACGACCGGAGTTAACTTAGAGCGGAATAAAGGTTTACATGACAGAGGAATTAAATAGTTCAGAATTAAAATGCGAATAAACCAGACACTTACATCGGAATTAAGTTTAATTCTGAATACTAGGAATGAAGTGTTTACATGGTCATTTTTCATCAGTTTAAAGCAGAATTTAACTTTTATTCAGAATTAAAGAGGAATTAAATGTAAACACACAGAGTGTGACAACAGAATGAGGAATGTGTTGCACCAGGTAAAAGCGTCCCCCCCCCCTCTCCCCCATCTCTGGGAACAAGCAGCCATCCCTCCATCCCTCCCTCGGCAGGCCTGTGAAACATTCTTCTGCCGTCTCTCACGTCTGGACGGAGGGACGGAGGGAGGCGGCTCGGAGCTGTGGGCTCTCTTTGTCTCGCCCAGCCGAAACCCCGCCACACAAACACAAACAGGGCTCTCTGTGCAGCCTCCTCTCTGCCAACACGCAGGCTGCATGCCAGCCGAGCGGGAGGTGTGTGTGTGTGTGAGTGAGTGTGTGTGAGAGACAGAGGTGCCACTTGTTTATCTGTGATAGAAACGAGAATCTCCATCTGAAATGCAGATGTGTGTCCAGCAGCTTTCCGACAGCAGTGTCACTAATCGCTCTCTGAGAAGTCAAGAGGCGCCGATTAACTACAGTCAGCCTAAAGTGCTAATTGACTGCTGCAGATGAATGGCCTGTGGGTTTTGTTTGCAGAGAGAAGCGCTCTGCGTCGATAGTATTGATCTGAACCCTCCTTGCAGGCTGACTGGATTTATGTCCTGCAGTGATTTCACACTCATCCATACCTGGATGGATGAGTGTGTTTGCCATGTGGGAAATGGAGAGTAATTGATGCTATTGATCAGGATCCTTGTTTAAACTGCTAATGAAATGCAAAAGACAAATAGAGCAATAGTTATCAGAATGATTTGCACAGCTCTTCTTTATGTTTTTCCTCATTTGGTGGATTTAAAAACCTTTTTAATGTTATATTTTCTGCTTTTTGTTTGCAGGAATCTTGGCCACAACAAGCTGACGTCCATCAGGATTGAAGCGTTTGCCAACCTGCCCAACTTGAGAGAACTGTAAGTCGCTGCTGAAACAACACAAACTGGTTTTAAAAGGCTGAATCCGTGGTGAACCGGCGGCCTGACGCTGACATCGCCGCTCCGCTTCCGAGCAGCATCCTCAGATGTTTCGCCTTGAACTGAGGCCAATTGAGAATGAAGTGGTGGTTTTTCTATATTAAGCCTTCCCCCTCCACCACCCGATACTGCGGCCAGCACCGGCCTTGTAAATTTTTTATATGGTGAGGAGAGGGCTTGGCTTTGTGTCACTCACCACCAGCGCACAAACACGCACACGCACATGCACGAGGCGACCGTAAAAACGCACACTGGTGACATCTCTGGCAGGCCGGCCGACCGGTCATACACTCCCCGACATCTGTTTTACTCCCGTGTTATTTTTGGTTTTGTTTGAAACGATGATTTGCCACTTGCTCCACGGCCGACGTGACAACTCGTACGAGACGTCTCCTGATTTATGCCTGGATTAAATTTATATGTGTGGTTAAGAAAAGTGAACTAAGATGCTGTGAAAGTACCTTTTAAATCAAGTTTTTTCCCTCTTATTAATCTTTTTTCCATGGGTACTCAATGTGTTTTGGTAGATCCTTCATGCAAGCATGTGTAATACTTGTAGAAAAACACCATAAATAAAAATCCTTGTATGTTTCCGTGTTTTTCCCTGCTGTTCTCTAACCTGCAGTTTGTCACTTTCAGGCGTTTGGATCATAATCAGCTGACCGCCATACCAGATTTAGGACAGGCTGCTTCCAGGATTGCATCCCTGTACCTGTGAGTACCGCTTCATGTACCAGCTTGCTCTTTTGAAACCTGCTGAAGATGTTTCTGCATGTAGAAATAAAGATGCAGGAGAGTGGATTAAAGAATCCTCTGATGAGCGAACCGGTCGGTAAGAACGAGCCTCATCGGCTCGCGGCGTGGTCAGGTCGGGGCGCAGGCTGCTTCCAGTCTCAGTTTGTATATAGTTTCCACTGTGTTGCTCCTGGTGCTGTGGGGACGGCCTGCGCTGGCATCCTGCTGGAGATTTACTGCCATATTTGGGAAGGGTGTGTGCGCAGTTGGGTATGTCAGCGGCTCAACGCAGGACGGAAACCTGCCATTTGAAACTGCAGGAAGCTTCGTTATCATGCAAAGTTAATGCATTTCACCGGCTGGAATTCCTGCATGAGATGTGCACGAGCCGGATGTCATTATGTGTTTAACCTGCTCAGATCTTAAGTATCATCACACACACACACACACACACACACACAACAGGTCAGAGCAAAATAAGCTAAAGATTAAGATCGAGCTGATACGGAGCTAATCGTTTAATGTTACCTGTGCTGGCTGAGCTTTTTATTTCCATTCGTGTGCCACGATTTTCTCCCCTAACATTCCCACGTGTCGCTCAACCTGAAACAAGAACGTTCAGCCCACTTAGCCTAGCCGTTAGCTTCACTTTGTTTCCTTTCACACCTTGCCAGCATGCCGGTAGACTGCGCGGCAGGAAAGCGCTCCAGCTGCCGCCTCGTGTCATGTTTTGGTCGTCTTCGTATCGTTTTCAGCTGTGAGCTTTGTGGGAGTCACGCTGGCCTCTCCCTGTGTGTCATCTTCCTGTTTCTCAGAAACATCATGATGCACTAATGTGGTCAGAATATTTCTGTAAGCTGTGGAGGTTTTTCTTTTTTAAGCAGCTGGGACTATTTGTGTTGTTAAAAGCTGCTAACATTTTGTGTTACAGTGTGTTGTGTCTGTCCGTGAGGCTCGTTCCTCCGAAACGGACCGCAGCAAGTTCACCTTTACTTGCACAAACTGTGGAAAATGGCAGGCCCTCCAAATGATCGGTGTCTTTTTTTGGCCTGACGCGAAGCCTGTTGCTGGGGTGGTGGGCGGGCGTGAAGGCCTGGAGTCCTGGTGGGAGTGGAGGCTGGAGGGAGGGTCGGATTTTTACAAAGCCACACAGCTGAAACGAAGGCCTGCTGAAGCACCTGCAGCTGCAGCTGTCCGTCACATGGCTTACAGTAAAATGAGAAACATTGAGCATGGGAGGAAGGATGGGAAAGCAGCGAGGGAGCACGGTCAGATCAGGGTGACGTCACCGTGGGTTGAAAGAGGCGTGATTAGGGAGAAGCAGTGGAGGAGGAAGCGAAGAAAGTAAACCCAGTTTGTGTCGTCGCCAGCCAGGAAAGGCGTGTGCAGACGCAGCAGCAGCGTGCAGACGCAGCAGCAGCGTGCAGACGCAGCAGCAGCGTGCAGACGCAGCAGCAGCGCGCAGACGCAGCAGCAGCGTGCAGACGCAGCAGGAGCGCGCAGACGCAGCAGGAGCGCGCAGACGCAGCAGGAGCGCGCAGACGCAGCGTGCAGACGCAGCAGCAGCGTGCAGACGCAGCAGCAGCGTGCAGACGCAGCAGCAGCGTGCAGACGCAGCAGCAGCGCGCAGACGCAGCAGCAGCGCGCAGACGCAGCGTGCAGACGCAGCAGCAGCGCGCAGACGCAGCAGCAGCGCGCAGACGCAGCGTGCAGACGCAGCAGCAGCGCGCAGACGCAGCGTGCAGACGCAGCAGCAGCGTGCAGACGCAGCAGCAGCGTGCAGACGCAGCAGCGTGCAGACGCAGCAGGAGCGTGCAGACGCAGCAGCAGCGTGCAGACGCAGCAGCAGCGTAGAGGCAGCAGCAGCAGCGTAGAGACGCAGCAGCAGCAGCGTAGAGACGCAGCAGCAGCAGCGTGCAGACGCAGCAGCTGGGTGCTGACGCAGCAGCAGCGTGCAGACGCAGCAGCAGCAGCAGCGTAGAGACGCAGCAGCAGCGTGCAGACGCAGCAGCAGCGTAGAGACGCAGTAGCAGCGTGCAGACGCAGCAGCAGCGTAGAGACGCAGCAGCTGGGTGCTGACGCAGCAGCTGGGTGCTGACGCAGCAGCAGCGTAGAGACGCAGCAGCAGCGTGCAGACGCAGCAGCAGCGTAGAGACGCAGTAGCAGCGTGCAGACGCAGCAGCAGCGTAGAGACGCAGCAGCTGGGTGCTGACGCAGCAGCTGGGTGCTGACGCAGCAGCAGCGTGCAGACGCAGCAGCAGCAGCAGCGTAGAGACGCAGCAGCTGGGTGCTGACGCAGCAGCAGCGTGCAGACGCAGCAGCAGCAGCGTAGAGACGCAGCAGCAGCGTGCAGACGCAGCAGCAGCAGCAGCAGCGTAGAGACGCAGCAGCAGCGTGCAGACGCAGCAGTGTGACCGTGCCACCAGTCGAAGATTGTCTGGAATGTTGTCTGACGGCAAGTTTGTGTGAGACGGCGGCTAAAACGCAAACGAGCAAACGGACGGAGAATCCGTCTTCAGCTGCTCATCAGACAGTCCAGAAGTCTGTTTTCACACGGCTGCTACCGTCCAACGGCTTTCAAGGCGTGTCAGATGGCGCGTTTCTACAAGCACTCAGTGATACTCTGCCAAATGCACAACTAGGCCACATAACTGGAGCTCTGTCTCTGACTCTGCTACCAAAGGTGGACATGTGCCTCCTTTTAGTTTTCCAGGTGGTGATTTCTGGTTGGCCTTTTCTGTCACGCAGGTTGGCAAACTGTCTTGTTAAAGTAAACTAACATGTTTGAAACTGGTTTTAGAAATCAGGATTCGGACCTTTTCACACGGAGCTTATGGTTGGTGCGATGCAAGGTTGGAGTTGAGTGTATGGTTGCAGGAATGAGTCAGAAAAGACGGTAAATTACCTGACATGTAGCTTTACAGTTTCACATCTTCACTGTTCTGAAGAAAGTTTCGGTTTCAGGATGAAGACAGCAAAAAAAGGGATTCTTGTAGAGAGTTTGGGGGAAACTGGATTTAGTTTGGAGTTTAGATGACATGAGTGCAGATGTAGAAACGTAAATGCTGCTGTGGCGTCTGCTGGTTCACGGAAAGGACCAGCTGCCTCCACCCAGTCAGCCTCCCCAAGATGGTGGACCCGTTGTTGCCCCTCGTGGTCTGGTCTGGTTCATGAGATCCACCATCCTGTAACTTTTCCACCTTCGTCGCCCAGCTCTGCACAGACCTGGTAACGAGACATTTGTTTGGTTCAGGTGTGTTGGAGAAGGGATGCGTCTAAAAGCTGCAGGATAGCGGACCTTAAGAACTGGACCTGGACACCTCCTGTTTACACTGGAGCAACTTGTTGCCAACATTTCAGACCTCTCCAGCGACGCTTTCTCAAAGAGCAACAAATCTGGCAACTTGTTCTGGTGTTATTTGTTACAGACGTGGAAGAGCATAATGTGGAGGCTTCTCAGTGGGCAGCAGGTGCCGCCGCCACCATCGCAGGCCCCGCCCCCCCTTGCAGTAGTTCCAGCTCCATCACATGTTCACCTCAGCTCCATGACCGGACTAAGAGCCGCCACTGGCTGATCCGTCCTGGCCTCCATTCAGATATTAAAGCTGATTTAATGTTGAGAAAAACATTTGAAATGTTAAAAATCAGTTGAAAAACAAGATCATCCAGCATTCATTTACCGTGTTAAAGTCTTTTATTATATTTATTCATATATTTTTAATGTATTGTTTGTGTTGTTTTCTGGTGTTCTAACTGTGGTTCTATAAAACAGTTTATTGAGTAAAAGGCACCATCCTGAGTGTCGGTATGGCATTTAAAGGTCGTGACAGTGCGGTTGTAAAAGAGCTGAAAATCATGCATTTGGGGTTCACCATGTTTTATATCGGTTTTAAATTCCTAATGATTGATTTTTCTGTGCTAACCATGAGATAACGTAGCATAAACAGATAACTACTCATTCGCTTTCTGTCCTGCAGACATCATGTACAGAATTAAAAGTATCCATAGCTGTAGGAGGTTATTTACATGAACTAAACTAGTAATGGTTGTTGACATTTATAGAAGATCTCATTGATCATTTAAACTTATTTTAGTGTCCTTAAAGCAAAGATAAGCCTGAAATAGTCATCCAAGCAGTTAAAAATGCACCTAACAGAGGAAATAATCGGACAGCAGTGGGAATCTTTGGAGGAACTTGTGATGGAGCATTCAAGGCCCATATGCTGGGCTCCCACAGTCCCACAATGCATTTGGCAAGCCCACCGAGGTCCCGTAGACTCCCAGAATGCCCCAGCAGGATGGCAAAAGGAAGGAAAAAAAGGCGAAGCAAGGAAAAGTTTTAAAAACAAAGTTCCAAAGTGACAGCAGAGCAGCACAAACTTTCCCATTGTGCTCCTCGGTTACCCAGTCGACATCAAAGAGGCGCTTTAAAACAGCTTGGGGATAAAAATCATATGGCCCGCTGGATGATCTGATTCTGGAATAATTCTCCTTTTGTCCCGACCGCTGGCTTCAAACACAACGGGAACGGGCCAAACAGCCAACCTCAAAAGATGACACTGGAAACGGGAGTATGGGCTTGCTGGTGTAAACCCCCCCCCCCCCCCCCCCCCCCCCCCCCCCCGATGCACTTTCCATACATCAAAAGAAGTGTCAAGATGAGCCGGGCTCGTGATAATCAGACGGTCAGTGGGCCAGCGTAATGAGATTTGGAATTAAGTGGAATCAAGGCGAATAAGACCCCCGCACATCAAAGCGAACAAGCGGGAGCGAGGCTTCGTCAGAAATGTCACCGGTCCTACGATGACCGGTTTTATAAACGCTACGATTGTGTGTGTGTGTGTGTGTGTGTGTGTGTGTGTGTGTGCGTGCGCGCGGACTTCAAACACGCTGAGCGAAGAGGCTTTATCTGTCTGTAACATGCAGCTGGGATGGAGGGGGGGTGGTTAATGTGCAGAAAGAGGGCAACCTCTCCCACCAGTTTGAGACTGAGCTGTTTTTCCCAGTAAAAGGTCACCAGCTGTTGACCCCACCTCACCCCTCCCACCCTCTCTTCCTCTTCCTCCTCTGTTTCTTCTCTTTCTGCTCACTGTAGCCACCGTCCGTTGCTCTGTCCCATGTGTGTGTTCCTTATTTGTATTGAGTGTGTGTGTGTGTGTGTGTGTGTTTGCGCATGTGTGCTCATCCTTAACCATTTCGGCCACTGTTTATTCAGGTGGGCCACTGTGGCGTGACCCCCTCCTCCTCCTGCTCCTCCTCCTCCTCCTCTCAGATACCAGTAAATATGTGTGTGTTGCATCTGCAGGCTTAAAGCTGGGAAGGAAGTCGGGTCCGACCTTGTTTTCATGAGCTGGACTGGGTGAACACCTGCTCTTTCTATCAAACACGCACTCCGTCCTGAAAAGTTAATGATCCAAAACTTCATATGACGTTTTTAAACTTTTAATGATGAAATGTTCGTCTTCGTCTGACCACAACGCAGGACGAGAGGCGACTTCTTTACCTGCTTTCAGTCAGCTGACGGTGCGCCGCCTTAGTGCCTCACAATTCGATCAGTAAACAGTTATTATGAGTTTCAGTGCATCTTGTTCCCCATTGAAGTTTTTTTTCGTGTCACTCTGTGGCTACATTTATTTTCCACTCATTATCTATTAATTCAAGTAACCAAACTAATTTATTTCTGTGGAAGCATAAATAAATCCAACACAAATAAAACATATAATTCATGTTGTCTTTAAATGTTTTCCTGGAATCTGCAGGAAAAATTTGTTTTTCCCATAGATCGTATATGAAAGATGGACGAAGCTCCAGCGGTTAAAAATGAAGCCTATGCAGAAGTGCATAAAACTGCAGTTCCCCCTTCATCCACTAGGGGCTGCAAAACAGAGCAAATCCCCATAGACTCCCATGTTAAAAAGACCAACTTCACAGCAGGAATAAACATGTTTACAGCTGAAATAAACATGTTTACAGCAGAAGTAAACATGTTTACAGCCTGGTACAAAAATTCATTTTAGGTTTAATAGGTCAGGTTTACCTTCATGACAACTGTGGGGGGAGTTAATTTTTTTCTAACTCTCCAGTTTAAAAGTAATTTAATCTCGATATTTGGCATATTTAGGGGCGTGTCCTTTTGATTGACAGGTACCCGATCTCCCGCTTCAAGTCAGAAGAACGTAGAACAACCGCGGATTTTAGCCGGTTAACAACGTGACTTAGCTTTAGCCTGCTTACCTCGTTAGCTGGTTAGCTCCTGTTGTCTCCGGATTAGCTCGGTTAGCTCTTAGCTACAGAAAGCTCGGAGTTCACTTGATGTCAATCATCCACCATGACGCTCACAGCCCCCCTCTCAGCTCCACCTCTTTGCCCATATTTGTATTTTCCGGGAGAGACGACATGCATGCCCCTGCCAAGATGGTGATGGCAGGAACCGCCCACCGAGCTTCACTACGGGTGATGTCACGGAGGCTCCGCTCATTTTTATATACAGTCTATGGTTTTTCCTGTAGTTTTACTATTAGGTTTCATTTAGACTGTAAACAACTCGCATGTGATTAAGTCTTGTCTGTTTTCATGTCCAAAAAACCCACAAATTCTCTGAGCTGACGAGTAAATCTCACGCTACAAGGTTAGCTGCTAGCTTCCTGCTAACTCTGCTGTTTACTCTTCGCAGATCCGTCTTTTTAAAGCGTTCAGGCAACTCGCACGACGTTGATGTGGCATTTCTGACTCGTCTCATTAATGAAATAGTGCAAAGTTTGTGTTCCTGCGATCACACAAACACCAAATTAGTGGAAAAACTTGTGTGAATAAACATCAAGTTGTCTCTGTAAGGACATGACCTTCGTTTAGAAGACACTGGCTTTGGACAGTCAAAGCCTTGGAGACCGCCTTTATTTTTTGGGGGGAAACCAGGTGAGATGACCTTTCTTTGCATCAGGTTTGATTATTTGTGACTCTGCTGCACTAAAGGACAAATCCAGAGGAAAAGGCAGTAAAAGTCACCTTCAGTTACTCTGATTAAAAAGCGACAAGTTTCTGCCCCCATCGAATAGCAGATAACTCCTCCGGTGCTTTCAGACAGAGTTCAGCAGAAAATAAACGTTCTTTTTGAGCGTCGTTATTTCTATTATTTATTTTTGGACTTGGTGTCGCAGATGAAAGCGATACTAAATGAAATTCCCATCTCTAGTTAGCACCCAGTCATGTGTCACATGTGTCGCCCAGCAAAGGCTTTCATGTGATCTCGGGTGACACATGCTCTCCGTCTCCCAACACTCTGCAATACGTGCACCAACAGGCCGTTGGTGCGGTGAGAGAGATGGCTGTCAAGCACCGTTACCCACAATCCCCTTCATCCCTTCACGTTGAACCTTTTTTTCCCTTATTCCCATGATGTTGAGGATAATGTGGCCTTAATGTGACCCTTTATTCTTCGAAAGGCCCCTAAATGTGTCGAGTCTTCTCTGGATCTTCTTGGCCAGCACAGCCTGACAAATCATAGCTGGTTTAGAGCTTCTGCTGGCCTCTCTGTGCTCAGGCACATCAGGAGCTCACCATTATTTCTTGGTCGCTGCATCTTTTCCATGATACCATTCCGTGATGCGTTCGAGTGCTTGGAAATCTCCCGTTTAAGTGGTCCTGGTTGCTCTGAGATGGTCTCTCTGCCCTCAGAGTAGTTTAAAGAAGGCCAGCTCCTGTTTGGAGGCTCATTAAGGACACCCCACCCCTCGGTCTTACAGATCCGAGGGGGGTGCGAGTGTCCTCCTGCTTTGGAAGATTAAAACGGTACGTGCGTTTTCAAGCGAGGTCATTGGCTGACGTCGTCTAATGTCTTTTATGTGTTCTTTATTCAGGCATCACAATAAGATCGGCAGCATCGACGGCAGGCGGATCAGAGACCTGGTGGCTGCCGAAACCCTGGACCTCAGCAACAACGACATCACGGAGCTACAAGGGCATTCCTTCCCCGCTGGCCTTCAAATCCGAGACCTGTAAGTACCAGCAGGAGACTGGTCCAGCCCGGAAGACGGATGCAAAGCTGGGAGAAATTGTGAACATGCTTCAGGTTTTGTGTTAAATCCTCCCTAAAAACTTGATTTGTTCAGGTACCTGAGCAACAACAAGATCACGGTGTTGGAGCCCGGAGCGCTGGACCGTCTGGGCCCGACCCTGCAGGTGCTGAGACTGAGCCGAAACCGCATCGGCCAGATCCCAGTCCGAGCCTTCCAGCTGCCGAGGCTCACCCAGCTGTGAGTATGGCTCTGTGTTTTCCTGGAGTCACCCGTCACGTCCGTGGTTGGGCTGACAGTTGCAGCAGAAATCATTGCGTCGGGAAGAACTCAGTTTGGACAAGGAGGAGCTGCTCTCGTCTGTTGATCAAGCGCTGTGTGTTTAACATTTGGAGCGCTGTTAGTGTGAGCTATACCTCTTAGGGAGGATAAGGTCTGACAAGGTAAACACCAGAGCCGTATTATTGCTGATTTATTGCCTTCCTCCATATCCCCAAAGTGGTTAGTTCTATCCCCACATCATGCTCCATTATCTTCGTCAAACTTCCCTCCAGCATAACGCCGAGGCCGACCCATTTGTAGCTCAACACCTCCGTTCCAGACAGTAAAGGTACTCCCCCCCCCCACCCCCACCCATTGTGGTTCCAGCAGTTTCCCCAGGTGCCTTTTGTTGAGCAGGTGACCCGGTGACACTGTATCTACAGCTAGCGATGATGCACGTTGGACACAAAAGAACCTGTATGGATGTTTACCTTGGCCAGCCTGGGGGCTTTTACAGCCTCCACACTGACACAGCAGCTGTACACGCAAACGTCGCAGTTTTTCAACCTCCAAACACTTTCTCTCCTTTTTCTGTCACATCAAACAGCCAAAAATATTCCTGTTGTCTTAAAATGCTCCAAGCCAAAACTTTTGTTTGTTTGTTTTTTTTTTGTTTTTTTTTTTACATCTGTGTTGCAGAGAACTGAACCGGAACCGCATCCGTCAGATTGAGGGACTCACCTTCCAGGGTTTGTCCAGCCTGGAGGTACTCAAACTTCAACGGAACAGCATCAGCAAGCTGACGGACGGAGCGTTCTGGGACCTGGCCAAAATGAAAGTCCTGTACGTTTAAAAGGGAAATCAGACACGTTATCAGGAGCGTTTATCTTTCTGCGCAGCATGAGTTTAGCTAGGAGTAAGAACTGCGCGATAGGCTGATCTCATTTGCTCCTTATACTGGAATACATAACAACCTTTTCCCTTACTGGAAACTGCTCACTATGACTTATTCTCTGCTAATGTGCAGTTGTTCCACCATCATTACGTCCCCTTTGCAAGTAGTTTAACAAATAGTCACAAATTACTTTGCACTTTTTCAGATACGCTGCAGTTTTAATGCAACCCGTTGAACCAATTCTCACTGCAGGACTTGTTTCTAAAACTTGTTTCACGCAGACACCTGGACTACAACAACCTAACGGAGGTGAACAGTGGCTCTCTGTACGGCCTGACTTCACTCACGCAACTATTCCTCAGCAACAACTCGATAGCGAGGATCAATGCAGATGGATGGAAGTTCTGCCAGAGGCTGAGGGAGCTGTAAGTACCAGCCTTTAAATGAGCCCGAACACACAGGCTGGTGGTTAAGTTGCTAATTTCCTGGGTGATAATTGCTTGTGATTAAAGTTGATGTTTTTAGGTTGAATGCTCCTGGAAATGTCTGTAGTTGTAGTTTGTCTTAAAGCCTGAGAACCCAACTGTTTCCATCCTTTTCCCCGTCTCATCCGTTTACCTTCCCCACAGTAAATGACATATTGCTTTAACACCCAATATGCCGTCCCATTCTCGGGATAAGCCTGTTTATCCCATAATTAGAGCTTGGCTCAACAGCACACAAGCCCTTCGACAAGGGTTTTTGTACTCTGTTCTAAAGCGCAGGGTTTTGGCAAACCGGCGTGTAATCCTCTGTTGTTTGTGCAGCGGTAATTACACTCAAGGATCACCTTCACCTCCTTTGTCTACTAAGTTATTATGCGACCGTCTCTCCTGTACTGTTGACACGAGCGTCGTAATGCTCCTTTAAAGTGCTTTAAAGCGCTCACCTGAGGCGTTGCTAACCACGAGGTAGCTGGGGCTGTCTGTGGCGCCTCCGCTTGTTTATGCATAACAGTCTAAAGGGATAAAGCGGTAGACTGTGATCCCGCTAGTTTGCTCTGCGTATCTCGCAGCCCTTTTTCCTGTGTGCACATCTTATGAATGACAGATTGCTCCCAGCGTTGCTGGAATCAGCCCCGTGGCACCGCAGCAGTCACCGCTTATATGGTTTTTATTAGCCCGAGTTATGCTGAGCCAAATGGCGGACAGACGTGAGCGACTGGTCTTTATGAGGAGCCTGTTATTGCATTCCCAATGCGCCGAGCCGAGCCACTCATAGGGGAGAATCTCTGCACACATGACTGGTCAAGCTAACCTTAGGCCTGGCTGCAGAGACACTGGGCCTCAGAGAGGGCAATAAAATGCACAATACTGCCTTTGAACACTGTTGGAAAGATAATATAGGATTTATGATCATCTGAAATCAGGATTTTATAGAAAAAGATAAGCAGTGTCAAGTTTTGAGTCTTAACTTTCTCTTGTAAACGTTTGGACACACCCTATCCCATTAAATCCCAGTGTGTCGCAGTGTTTGACTGGTGCTGGATGTCAACTTTTAACATCTTATTCGCTTATTATCCCAAAAAATCCAGTTAATTGTAGGATTTCCAGTGTGTTCCTGTGAGGTTTACCACATTCTCCAGTCAGTTTATAGACAGGGCCAGATTAAAAGTGCCCCTGGGCCCAGAATATTCCAGGGGCCCCCTTCTCCACCGCAACATTGAGAAAATTGTGAATGACAACAGTGTGTAACGACATTTCTAACATCTCTCAGCCATTGGTACCAGTAGCAGTACACTATTGGTAGTGGTGTAACTATCTGGCACTTATGTACATTTTGTTTCATGTCCAAACTGCTGCTGTTTGCCATCTCTGGGCCCCACATGGCCCCCAAGTGGGCGTGGCCTGTGCCCATAACTCCCATTGGATAATCCGGCCTTGTTTATAGACACGTTAATCTCTCTTCCCAGTCGGATGATTAGGATGTGACATCTGCTGAAGTCATTCAACGGAAAAAGACGTCACATGCTCGCAAACAGATTTTGAATCAGCCATGAAATTTAGGATGTTTATGACGCTGCGAGCCGTTTCAGCGTTCTGCCAACTGGTCATCTTCTTCCAACGCTTTTCCTTTCTCCAGGAATCTGTCGTACAACAACTTGACCCGTCTGGATGAAGGAAGTCTGGCTGTGCTGGGCGATCTCCACACCCTCCGGCTGGGCCACAACTCCATCAGCCACATCAACGAGGGGGCCTTCAGGGGCCTCAAGGCCGTACGCGTCCTGTAAGTACGCCACCTCCAACTGCCGTTACCAAGCCCCAAACACCCTGCTCATTACGGCTTCATTCCTGCTTACGAAGAGGCTCATATGTGCCACTTAGCAGCGGTGGAAGCCGATCTGTCTAATATTGGTTGTGCCTCTGTGATATTTGATATTCAGGCTAATGTAGTTTATTTTGGTTGACTTGACAAAGCGAGGGTTGTTTACTTTTTAGCACCTTTATTTGCATTCATATATTCATGCCTTCCACAAGGTGTCTGTTGCCATTGGTCACCATTCCCCACCCTTCACCACTTTGCTCCTTTTGTATCCGGACCAACTTGGATCTGAAAGTGTTCAGTGTCACTCAGCTCCATTGATATCCCTCACCACTTTCAGAAGCCGCAAATAAAGACCAAGCTTTCTTTTGCTTGTCGTCAACCTTTTGAACAAAAAGTCCCAAAGAGAGAAAAGGATTGAGGCAAAGAAAGTAAGTCTGTGGAGAGACTTGGGGGGTCTTGGTTCTTAACCAAGGTCCTCTTGGCTTCCTGGGTAAAATAAGAGGCCATGCAGGAGAGTTTTGCCAGAGTTTACTAGACGAGGGCACTCAGAGTCCTTATCTTTGTGCTGGCATGCTGCATGCTAGTCGGATACTTAGAGGATGAGAAAGCTTGTCTCCATCTTTTCCTTTTTTTGTCTTGATTTGCTGGTTTTGTTTAATTCTTTTGCTCCTGCGGTTTAGAAAAAACCAAACTTCTAAACATATGTTGGCATTTTATGCTTAATCGTCTCAGACTGTGCGATTTTATTTTTTTCCTTATGTGTCAGCCCGGCTCTCTGTCTTTGAGGCAGGCCTAATCTAATCAGTGGAGGGGAGGAGAAGCATAGGCAGGGCCCTGAAAAGGAGCTGGGGGAGCTTTAATTGGGCCTGCGCTGCTGGTTGTGCTGGCATGGGGCTGGAGCCTGCATTGGGGTGTGAAAGCTCCAAACAAGCCAGCCTGCCCCTCTAATTCGGCCACGGGGGTTGTTGGCGCATCGGGGGCCCCCAGTCCTTTCGCCGTACCCGGTCTCTCTGCTCCACGGCCCCCACCCATGGCCTTGCTTTAACAAGGCAATGGCCATTCACATCCAGCCAGCCAGAAAGAGTAGGAAATTGGCAGCCCCAGTCGAGTCCAACTAAAGACAGCAGGCAGCAGAGGCTGAAAAGAAGCAAAGGGGATAAAAGATGCTTGGAAAGCAAAGGGAGGGGGAGAGGAGGCGATGGAGGGTGTAGCTGACCATCAACCTCAAAGGCCTTTCTCGGGTTTGGAAGAAAGTCTTTAAATGGTTGAGAGGAACTTTCCAAGCGTCTCCTTGCAGAACGGTGGAGCGGTGGCTACCATCTTCACCTCGCAGGAGGACGCAGATTCATTCAGCAAGGCTTTAGAAACCCCCAACGTGCTGTAAAAGAAGCCCTTTTTATCTTTTCTGTTTTTATTCATTGATTCTTTTCTGTCTTCACCGGGCCGTGGCTAAGCTTGGCCCCTAACCCCATTAGGACCATTGGTTGTACTATACCTGCCACCATCGCTCCCAACTGTCTGGCATTGTGCTCTCACCAGTCCCTCCATGCCATCATGAATTATACATGTTTCCTCGCAGTGAAGTTTGCCTCCACATGCACACATAGTCGCACGCAAAAGGAAAGAATGCGCTTGGTTGGCTCTAAAGGCCAGGTGCAAAAGGTTGGGGAGGGGTTCGTGGTGGGAGGAAGCATGGGCGAAGCGCTACCCTGCCATTTCCAGATCGACCTCTGCCAGAGCGTTGAAGCTGATGGCCGCCTCTGTCACTGTTCATCTCCTCCCACCCTTCATCTTTCTTATCCCTCTGTTTTCTCTCCTTCTCTGCAGGGAACTGGATCATAACGACATCTCGGGCACAATAGAGGACACCAACGGGGCCTTCTTTGGATTGGAGAAGCTCAACAAGCTGTGAGATTCTTGCCTCTTTCATTCTTTCATTCTTTATCCCCCCCCCCTCCTCTATCAACCCCTCCTATCAACTGCTACTTATTCTGGGAATCTCTTGGTTCTTCAGAAACAGCAGAAGTTTGCATAGAAAAGCCTACTAATCGATACCCGACGCCACAACATGCCTTTTGGAAAGCCAGAGCCTTTTCTCTCCATTTGAATCTGGTGATTTCGTCGTCTTGAAGCTTTCTGAGCGACATGGCTTCCCGTCGCTGATGGTAGTTCAGTAGAAGATGGTGAGTCGCATTTGTCATCATGACTCAGGGCAAAAGTCAGCGAGTTAAAAGATTTGCAGCGAGTGCGATGTTTCTGGCAGTGAGCGGCAATCATCAACCTGCAGGATGAAAAGATGATGTCCAGCCAAGATGGTTCCCAGTGTGAGCAGCTCTAAGAGAAAGAACCAGAGAAAGGGCTTTTCTTCCAGCTGGCAGGGGTTCGCTCCCCAATAGGCTTATTCCCATTTCTCCTCCGCAGCTCCCACTCCTCTGGTCCCCCTCATTCCCACTCGCTGTTGTTTGGAGCTGAGAGAGGGTGAAATTGAGGGTCGTATTCAGTCATCAAACATCAAACGCCCCACATGCCCCACCCTCTGACCCTGCCCCTTTGCCATGGTGTTGGCGGAAGCAGCCTGCCCCGTCCCAGAGCCAGCCATGGGAAATAAAACATGCATAAAGAGACAGACGGGGGACTTCAAAGTGTCCACCTCACATTCTGGCTTCCTTACAGCCATGTTGAAGTTCTGCTGTTCGCTTCTCTGAATCTCTTAAAACAAGTCACAGAGCAGCCGGCTCGCCGTCCCTGTGACAGGACAATTTGTTTGTGTGAAGATGTGGATGAGTTTGAACACCGGGGTCCTCATTGTGAGGCAGCCAGCCATATCTCCTCTTCCTGTGAAGTGAAGACTACATCAGGGGAGGCTGCAATGGAGAGCGAAGGGGGTTAGGAGGGGTTAGAGCCCCAATCGGAGGCAGAATCGACTCCCTTTCTGACCCGAGACAAAACGATTACAGCGCCCCTTAGCAATTACGCAACATGCCAACAACCTCGCAGCTGCAAAATATGTTTTATTGCATTAAATAAACAAGAAACCAACAGTTCAAGCTGCATATCTCAAAAATTTCTCAAAAATTTACGTTTCCTGTCTATTCCGACTGATTTCCAACAGCACACCATGATGCTACCGCCGCCGAGCTTCCGTGTGACGGCCGATGAGCTGTTGTCTGCTTTACAGACAGGCCTTCAAGGAAAACATAAAAACTACCAAAAATAAAATCCCCGCTGGCATAAACCAAACGTGTCTTTCCAACAAAGTCCCCGAATAAAACAGAAAAAAAATCAAAATAAAAACAACAGAATTTCAGAATGAAATTACTCTAAATACAAACCTTCAGTTATAATAAATAATTAAAATAAAAACGCCAAAAATAAATAAACAAAATCTCTCCGGTCTGAGGGACAGAGTTCAGAGTTTTTACATGGAGGGTCTTTCCGGTTTCCCAGCATGGCTCTGGCTTTCCTCACTACCTGCTACTCGTATACAGCAGCTGGTGAGGTCTGGGGGGGGGGGGGGGGGGGGGTATTTTCCAGCCAGCTTCACCTTCCTGCTTACTTCCCAACCAGAAAGTGTTCCAACCTGAATAGAAGACCTTCATCCTCCTGCTTAACTTTTGTCATAACCTTTTATATCTAAGCCACCTCACATAACGCCCATGTCCCCCCAACCGGTGTGGAAATTTCCTTCTTGCTTTTGTTTTACTTCATTTCACTCAGCGTCTGAACTGGAATGGCACCAGTATTGACATGCATTTGCAAGCCAGTGTGCATGTAAGCTCTGCACATCGACTGTATATAAAAAGATGGGCGGAGCCTCCGTGGCGTCATCCGTAGGTTTCTGAAAAGCTGAATTGAAGCTCGGTGGGCGGTTCCTACCGTCGCCATCTTGGCAGGGAGTCGTCTTGCCTGAAAAATACAAATGTGGGCAAAGAGGTGGAGCTGAGAGGGGGGCTGTGAGCGTCATGGTGGATGATTGGCTTTAAGCGAACTCCGAGTTTTCTGTAGCTAAGAGCTAACCGAGCTAACCCGAAGATAACAGGAGCTAACCAGCTAACGGAGGTAAGCGGGCTAAAGCAATCGGCTTAAAAACAGTTGTTCTACGTTCTTCTGACTAGAAGCGGGAGATCGGGTACCTGTCAATCAAAAGGACACGCCCCTAAATATGCCAAATATTGATTACTTTTAAACGGGCGAGTTAGAAAAAAATTCACTCCCCCCACAGTTGTCAGGAAGGTAAACCTGACCTATTAAACCTAAAATGGATTTTTGTACCAGGTTGTAAACATGTTTATTTCTGCTCTAAACATGTTTATTTCTGCTGTAAACATGTTTATTTCTGCTGTGAAGTTGGTCTTTTTAACATGGGAGTCTATGGGGATTCGCTCTGTTTTGGAGCCCCTAGTGGATGAAGGGGGAACTGCAGTTTAATACACTTCTGCATAGGCTCGACTTTTAAACGGCAGTATCTCCGTCCATCTTTCATATACGGTCTGTGGTTCTGCAGGTAGAGAAACACGCGTGTAAATACACACACACACACACACACAGCCTGGTCATTGCTGTGAAGTTCTAATAAAGATAAAAGTGATGTTTGAAGAGCAGTGCTGATCCAAGAGGCGCCCCCCCTCCTCCTCCTGGCTAATCTCCACACAGTTCAGATTTCCAATACCCCCCCCTTCCCCCACCCCCACCCCTCCACGCCACCACTCTTATCAGATTCAGCCTGGCTAATTGTGCTTCTTGCTCTCTCTTCTCACCCCCTCTTCCTCTCCCTTTCTCCTCATCCATCGACGCCCCTCGTGTTCTGGAACGGCAGGACTCTGTTTGGAAACAAGATCAAATCGGTGGCCAAGAAAGCCTTCTCTGGCCTGGAGACGCTGGAACACCTGTGAGTATCCCACTAGAGAGAAATGTGGAGAGAAGTGGGGGAGGAAGAGAGAGAGAGAGAAGATGGGGGAGGGGGTGAGATTGCCAAAAGGAGCTGGCAGAGTGTATGTTGCTAGCAATTTAATAGCATCTTTGTAAGAGGAGAAGACTGGGGCCAGCTGCTTCTCTCTTGTTAGCCTAGCGTGATATTTTTCCTCCCGCCTCAGTCAGGCACTAAGTTACCGAGCATATGCTGAGTCCTGGAGAAGAAATGAGCTTTTCTCAGACTTTTTGACCAACTGAAGGCAGGGAAAAGGCAGGAAAGCTGGCACCTACCCGTGCACACACACACACACACACACCTGGATGTTTCCAGGTGGCTGTAATGAGACAAGGTTTGGTTTTCCAACAGGAACTTGGGGGAGAATGCCGTTCGCTCCATCCAGGAAGACGCTTTCAGAAAGATGAAGAAGCTCAAAAGTCTGTGAGTTAACCTGACGCATCTGCAGGAACACGACACAGATCCAGATACATACACACCCACACATGCCTCGACTCGACCAGCCGTAAAACTCTCTGCAAACACACACACGCTCTCAGAAATGTTCTTTCAGTAACGGAAGCAGCTGAAGTGATCGCGTGTCGTCTTCTCCTCTGCAGCCTGATTCAGAGCCACAGCTTCCTGTGCGACTGCCAGCTGCGATGGCTGCCCGGCTGGTTGGTCTCGAACGGTTTGCAGGCCGGTGTCAACGCCAGCTGCGCCCACCCGGTCAGCCTAAAGGGCACCAGCATCTTCCAAGCTCCTTCCAGTAGTTTCGTCTGCGGTGAGTCTTCTTCACGTGTTGCATCAGACATGTGATTTGCCTCCCCCGTCCATTATTCACACGTCTTACCCCCCCGTTTCCCTTCAGACGACCTCCCCAAACCCCAGATCACCGTTCAGCCAGAAACCACGGTGGCGGTCCTCGGCAGCGACGTGCGACTCACCTGCACGGCCGCAAGCAGCAGCTCCTCCCCCATGACCTTCACCTGGCGCAAAGACCAGGAGATGCTTAGTCACGCCGAGATGGAGAACTACGCCCACGTGCACACCCCCCATCAGGGCGCAACGCCCGGCACGCCGGGTGCAGCAGGAGGCGTGATGGAGTACACCACCATCCTGCATCTGCGACGCGTCACTTTTTCCCATGAGGGGCGCTACCAGTGCATCATCACCAACGAATTCGGCCGCTCCTACTCCAGCAAGGCAGACGTCGTCGTCAACGGTACGTCGTCGTTCGGGGGGGGGGGGGGGGGAGTGATCGGAAGCAGAACGTTGGTGTGATGGATGTAACCATGGCGACCATCATTAAAACGACGGGTTAATCATGAAAATTAGCCAATCAAAGCCTGAGTGGTTACAGACCTACAGAAAGTAGAAATTTTTCCACTGTCCGCAGTGTTTTTGTCCACTTTAGATCAAACGTTATCCCAGAAGAAACTCTGAAAGCTGAAGATGAGTTTAAAGACGCATTACGGAACTTTCTGACATTAAAACTCGGTGTCCCGGACGTGTTCGGTGACAGAATGACGTCTATCAAGTGTATTTCTAGAGGCTGAGAAACCGACACGATGCAACGTTTACATCCGGGACACAGCGTGACGTTTGGCGTCACGGTAAAATAAGAAACTGGATGTTTGAACACGCAACGTCGCTGATTCAGCAAAGAAACAAGAAGATTAAAGAGACAAAGAGAGTCATCATAGAGAGCTGACAGGTCGGGTCGGACGCAGGATGGAGGCTGGATGAGCCGTCGATGGGAAAAAGTTCTGTAGGGTGTCTTCAGGACGGAGGCGTGTCCCAGACTCCTCGCCACGTAATGAGCACGTCGCTGAAAACCACCTGGCTGTCTCCTCACTAAAACCTCCGGAATCTTTGCTTCACGTTGATTTATTTTTATGAGAAAATGTTCCTGAGCCGACGTTCCCGTTTCTGACCGAATCTTCTGGCTTTTAGCTTCATTTCCGTTCCCGACGGTTTGCAGCGAGTCTGTCGCTGCAGGGCGAGCGGCGTTTCTCAGCTCATTGACGACTTGCAGCTTCTTCTGCTAACAGCTATAAGTTGCTAAAGATGTTCGTTCACCTGGTGGCGCTAAACGTTGCTGAACCTGCATCGACGGACTCCGTTCTTCCTCCACAGTTCTCCCGTCCTTCGTGAAGACTCCGAGGGACAGCACCATCCGAACGGGTCACACCGCCCGGCTGGAGTGCGCTGCGGAGGGTCACCCTGCGCCTCAGATCGCCTGGCAGAAGGACGGCGGCACCGACTTCCCCGCTGCCCGCGAGCGCCGCATGCACGTCATGCCCGACGACGACGTCTTCTTCATCATGGACGTGAAGCCGGAGGACATGGGCGTGTACAGCTGCACCGCCAGGAACACGGCGGGCACCGTGTCCGCCAACGCCACCCTCACCGTGCTGGGTAAGGTAAAAGCGGCGTTCGGGCGCTGCAGAACCACAAGCTTCATATTTTTCTTTTCTCGGCAGCTGCGGCCGTGCTGCGGGTCAGGGGCCAGGGGTCACGCTTCGGGGTCAAAGAGAAGGGGGGCGGGGGACTCACAGAGGGGTGTTTGTTCGGCATTCCCACCCCCTTCTCCTCCCCCGCTGGGAGGGACAGTCATGGCTGCTTCACTGCAGGCCCCAGTGCTCCCAGTTTATTGGCTGTTTTACGCTCTGAAACAAAACAACCAACGTTTCAGCGGAGCAGGAAAACCAGTTAAAGAAGCTGAAACTCCTCCTGAAGCAACAGTTTCCACGTCGAACCGACGAATCGAGACGCGTCTGCAGGCTGAGGGACGTCGCCGCCGCTCGATGGGCGTTAATCCGCTCAGCCACGGAGAAGACTGCAGCAAGCAGCCGTGTGTGTGCCGGAGGGGGGGTGGTGCAGTCGAGGGGCCCCCGTCTGGAAAAGGGAGGAGGGGGGGAGGAGGAGGGGGGAGGGAGAAGTGGAACGGCGGAGTTGTGTTTGGGATTCAGAGAAAAGAGAAGATGGAGGCAAAAAGAAGAGACTCAAGTGGGTTAATAGAGATTTCTTAATCTGAGCGTGTAGGGAAGGGTTCACACACACACACACACACACACACACACAGCTTTAGTTCAGCGTGCTTCATACGTTGTGAAGAGAAGATGTCGGATTGCGCCTCAGATAAAAAAAAACTTGTTTATCAGCCTCCGATGCGGCGAAGTCGTTGTTGAACGAATCGTCACGCGATTTGCTTCGAAACCTGACGGCTCTGATGTCCGACAGAAACGCCGCACCTGCTGCAGGACCTGGAGGACCGCAGCGTTGGCGTCGGCGACACGGTGGCGCTGCAGTGTAAAGCCCTCGGCAGCCCGCCTCCCCGCATCACCTGGCTGCGCGACGACCAGCCGCTGCGCGCCTCCGACCGGCACCATTTCGCCTCCGGGAACCAGCTGCTGGTCATCAGCTCGGCCCTGCTGGAGGACGCCGGCCGCTACACCTGCCTCATGTCCAACACGCTGGGCACGGAGCGCGCTCACAGCCAGCTGGACGTCACCGAACATGCCGGGAGGACGTGCGCCTCGCATTCGGGCCCCAGCACCGTCACCATCGGCATCATCGTCATCGCCGTGGTGACCAGCATCGTGGTGACCTCGCTGGTGTGGGTGTGCATCATCTACCAGACCAGGAAGAAAAGCGAGGAGTGCAGCGTGACCAACACAGGTGGGTTTGGAGCTGCTGCCGCGGCGACGTGGCTGGAAGTGAACCTTCAGTTGAGCTCAAGTGTCTCTTTGTCTTCCCAGACGAGACAATTGTCCCTCCGGACGTACCCAGCTACCTGTCCTCCCAGGGGACGCTGTCCGAGCGGCAGGACGCCTGCATCCGCGTGGAGGCGGGCGGCGGACCTCAGCCCAACGGGCACGTCGTGGACCCCGCAGGTACCTGAACGCTCCACACAGGTAGCCTCGGTGTTTTCACGCAGACGTTCCTTTCAGCCCGACGTCCTCCAGACGTTTTAGTTATTTCTCTAAACATGTTTGATCTTTTTCACTGCAAGCAAACCGCGTCTGAGATGAATTTAGGCCCCACTAGAGCTGGGCGATTGATCGGATTTTAATCTGAATTACGATCTGGGTTTCCATCGATGATAAAAATAAAAGTGTGTGATTATTTTTCTCTCTGCAGTTTGCTCTCCTGCTGTCTTCAGCTGCTAATCGAGCGTCTCTGGCGTTGCAGCGCTGTGCTGTAAACTCCTCCCACAGCCGCTTTGCTTTCA
This sequence comes from Telmatherina bonti, assembly GCF_933228915.1. Lineage (NCBI taxonomy): Eukaryota > Metazoa > Chordata > Actinopteri > Atheriniformes > Telmatherinidae > Telmatherina > Telmatherina bonti. Next base: position 39,103,016 of record NC_136624.1, on the reverse strand, counting down.
TTCAGACACTGTTGCCAACTTGGAGACTTTCTCACTAAATCTGGAGACTTTTTTTGTTAAAAGCGACAAATCTAGCAGCTTTTACTGGAGTTATTACAGACTTTTCTGGTGTTTTGGCGACTGACTTGAAGGCACATATTGTTCTGCAGTTACTGTAAGGAAGGAGCAGCGGGAGCCTCTCCCGTCCTAAAGCACTCCCAGGCGGCCAGTCTCAGTCGGCTCCGGCTGCAGGTCAATGTAGAATAACTGCAGTAGGTTGTGGAAGTTCACCTAAACATAGTTTATACCATTGTCAGTGACAACTGGCTGCATTATTTTCCTATACATAGTTCGGCCAGTTAAACACTGTAATATCCCTCCGTTACGGGGCGTTACCATAGCAACGCGTTAACCAGCTGGTTCAGATCAGCCGTCTTTTAACAGGTGAACGAGAGAAACGCGCTGCAGCCTGACAGCGGTTGTAATAAAAATAAACTGATATTTAAAGAGTTTAACAGGATTTGTAGTTTGAGGCGGTTTGAAGGTGTTAAAGTGAAGCAGGAAAAATGCTGAATTTAGATGATTTTCCAGCAGTTTTTGTAGGTTTGCTGTCAGAATATTGAGGTTCTGATAAATAAAATAAATTTTGTTGCTAATTTTTCACTTTATAAATGTTTAATCAACAAAAACTCATCTTGTTTATTTATTGTACGGAAACTAAATTCTATAAATTCTTCTCCTGGTTCTCCTCGCAGGTTTCGACGGAGCCGTTCTCTGCTCAGACTGTCTGGAGACCGGCAGCAGCTACTCCAAAGATCCCGACTACCTGGCTCACGGCTTCGGTCCGGTTCGCGGCGTGGAGTACCAGCAGCAGTTTGTTCCTCCTCCTTACTCTCACTGTTACCCAGAGGAACAGCACGACTCGCGGCCACATCCAGCGGCGCCGCTCTGCAACGGGACGCCATACGGGCTCCGAACAGAAGCGCAGGAACCGTCGTTCCCCAGAAACCAGCACACGTCGCAAGGCGACAGAAAAGGTGAGACGACTCGGGTCCAACGCTGCGTACTCTCCGTCAGCAGCATGAGGCGATGAGAAACGTGACTGCTGACAGGTCTGACGGCGCCGCAGAGCGCTCCGTGCACGCCCTGCATCCGGCTCCCGTAGCGAGGCGCTAAATCAGCAGAATCGCCTCTGTGCACACAAACTGAACGCACATTTGTCGACCTGCACGTCACATGACCTCCCTCTCCTCTCTTTGTTCGGCAGCGAGCAGAAGCGGCCCGGCGAGCGGACCGCCGCAGGAAGACTCCTTCCACAAGCCGGTGAAGCTGGTCGGCATGGCAACCCATGGATGCCTGGACACAGACTGCCCGCCTGAACTCATGCAGACTCTGCTGGCAAACGGACACGCCCTCAGAGCCTCTCAGAGTGAGAGCGCCCCCCTGAGGAGAGCGAGCGACTAGCAGGCGCCGACCCCAAAACTTTTCTTTTTTTCTCTTTGCACTGGGAAATAAACTGCTACCTCATACGGAGGGGGAACGGTCCCAACACCTCCTGGATGCAGACTGTGAAAGGAGCGCTGGGAGTCGGGAAAAACAAATCCGGAGCGTGAAGGCGGAGCTTGAGTGGGCGGCGTCCCATCTGAGCGTTTCAGATGTACATAGTTTAAAAATCTTCCTTTGGGAGATGACCAATTAAAAAAAAAACGAAACAAAAAAAAAAATTAGCTCCAAAAAATGTGACTTGCATTTGAAGCATGTAAAGTAGGGAATGTGTACGGCGGGGAGGACAGAGAACTTTAACGGGAACTTTTCACTGTACATAAGAGTTTCTTATATATTATATAACTTTTCCAGAAGAGTGTTTGGATATATGTGCATGACAAAGAAAGGAGTGATACTTTTATTTTTGTTAGAGGGAAAACAGCCTTTTCCAGCTCGTACCAACGTTACGCTGCAGTGCCTTATTGCTTGATCAAAGAAAACTCGACCTGTAACACCGTTTTTCTCACATACTGGTACTTTTTTTATTTTACTGCAAACAAAACACTTGATTGCACTTGAATGTTTTTTCTTTGAGACAAACTGCTGCAGGAAACCTACGGAAACACGCGCGTTGTCGCTGAATGAAGGCTGAGCTCTGATGTAAGTCATTTCGGTACGTCAGATGGTGCCAAGCAGTCAGTTTAAGCACTTTTTATACTCCGTAAACGTGCACACCGTCAGAAACCTTACGTGCGAGGAGACTGTCCACGTACTTTAACCCTTCCAGCTGATTTCCATCTCTGCAAAGCTGCTCCCGCCTGTTCACCACGACAGCTGCAAACGCTGCTGTTCGGCTCTTTTATTTGGGTTTAATTGGATATATGAACGATAAAAGGTGTCACTGTGTTACTGCTGTAATATGCAACATCATCCATTGTTGTGCATTCAGGAGCAAACGGCCAGTATCCCACCTCGGTTATGTGTCACAGTCGGTGGGGCTCCAGCTAAAGCAGTCAGGCTGTCTCACTGGGTCAGGTTCGGTTACAGTGTTTAAGGTAGGCATGTGTTTCCTCTGCAACCAGCCGCCTCGCTGAGGTAAAGCGGAGGACACACTCCTCCTGTTACACCCGATTGCACCTATCCAAGCATTTTTACCTGCATGAAAACTGACCCCAGAGCGGCGGGCTGAAGGGACGAGCGGGAGGGAGGTGCAGTTCATGTTTAAGAGTAATTTATTGAAGCGAACTGTCTGAAGCAAACCGTGAAGTGTCTAACATGGCATTGAAGCGTCTAATAAAAAGTCACATTTTGCAGCTGGTGTTGTGCTTGTTTTCTGGGAGCTGCAGCTGAGTCAGCATCTGCTTACGGAGAAGACATCAGTTCCACTGGAGCTCGCGCTACGACATGAAATCCACAGACCCTGATCTTCAAAGCAGTCGACTAGCTTGGGCCAGGACTACGTACACACTCTGCAAACACACACTAAGCTAATCTTCCAACCAGGAATGCCTCCTGGCTCCTTCAAGCTCCAAAGACAGCAGGCTTCTTTTTTTTTTTTCCTTCCCCCTCTGCAGTCTGTTTAAAATATTTGCTATTGACTGGAGGCTGACTCGAGGCCAGAATGTGCATTCCAGATGGATATTTGTCACCGGATGATTGACATGCCCCTGGCCGTGGCCTCCACCAATCACACGCCAGCCATTGTTGCTCAACAGGCCGGTGACACGCAGGATGACATACAGTCCCATGTGGGGCCATGTGTCTTCGGCTTTACCTGAAGGACAACGGCACCGTGTGGCTAAATCTTCAGCCTGCTGGGAACACGGTGCTTCACAGGAGCTGTGGGATCACAGATGATCCAAAACGTGTCGATGATTCAGTGAAATCTGCAGAAATCCCCTGATTAACGTTCATTCCAAACATTCTTCACGTCTCGTCCTTGCCGCCACATCACAAACGCTCTGTGGATCGGAAACCAGCAAACTGCTGTAATACGAGACAAAGACGTGTTTGTCCAAACCTTCGGCTAATCGTTGCAGCGCCGAGGCCCGAGCAGCTGATGTCTCGCAATCAAAAACATCTGCTTGGGAGGAACATTTCAATGTTATTCACCCTCTAATGCCGGCGCTCATGTTGCCTTGTAAGATGTAATCAGTGCTCTAACTCAAGCTGAATGCAAAGTTGTTTTAAACAAAGCAGGAAGATGAAAACAAACAGCTATGCAACTGGATCGGCTTGTTCAGTCATGTTAAAGTCATGACGGCGTCTCCGAGCTGTAATGAAGAAGCTTGTGCAGAACACCTGAGCCTCCACACAAACCTGCTGCCTCCTTAATTTGACAAAGTGCTCTATTGTTGGAGGCATCTTAAGATAGAAGAGGAAAAAAGGGAGGCTCCTGCAGGTGGATGAGGTCGGTTTTGCTCTTGCAGGAATGTAACGATGGTGACATATTGCTGCGGCTCCCTGGTGGGTCTTATATGCAGGTGACTCGGCTTAACGCAGAGGAGAAAATATGGACAAAACAGTAAAACGGGACATAAAACCAGGGAGGGATGGAACCGCGAGGTTCCGCAGGGAGCCAAAGAACCTATATAAAGACAATCTTTAATTCAGATCTTGCTCACACACGTAAATAAGCACAAAATTCTGCTTCAAGCTACCAGAGATGCAACAGAATGAAGGTGCAGTTCGATGAGGAGGCGCGTTGCATCCTGGGTAACGTAGTCAGCTCTGAGGGGCTTCTCTGCCTCGGCAGGGGACGGTTTACAGGCAGTGCCTCAGGACAGCGAGGACTTCCCGCTATAGTAAAGTACGGCGGACCTTCTCGTACGCTCCCAGGAAGATGAAGCCGCCCACACTGATGAACGCCATCCTCGGAACACTGCCGGCGAACAGACTACGGAGAAAGATGGAAACGAAAAGGAGTTGAATGTAAACAAAAATACAACTTTTATGATCTACTGTTGCTCTGCAAGATGTCATTTTGGACCACAAATGTGTGTGTTTTAATATTTATACACACACACATTCGTAAAATTTTGCGTAAAATGACAAATATGCATCATATTGTTCGGCAACATCTCGGATCGTATTGAGTTAATTCAGTTTTGCACATTTTAATATAAATTTGAACTCCTTGAAATATTACTTGTTAAATTATCCAAACTAAACATTTGTGCCTTTTAGGAAGAAACAGAACAGAATATAAAGTTTTCAGTTTCAGTTACAGACTAAAAATGGGCGGAGTCTCCGTGACGTCACCCATAGGTTTCTTAAAACTTAACCAACACTCATTGGGTGATTCCTACCATCGCCATCTTGGCAGCGTCACGTAAGTCGTCTCTCCCGGAAAATACAGAAATGGGCAAAGAGGTGGAGCTGAGAGGGGGGCTGTGAGCGTCATGGTGGATGATTGACATCTAACAATGTTCGACCTGCCTGTAGCTAAGAGCTAACTGAGCTAAGCTGGAGCTAACCGAGGTAAGCAGGCTAAAGCCAAGATGTGCTGGTTAAAGTCCACATTTGTTCGACACTCTGCATCCTTGCTGCCAGATTTCGGATACCTGTCAATCAAAAGGACACGCCCATATTCATGCTGAATGTCAAGGACAGTCTGTATAAAAAGATAATCGTAGGTTTCTGAAGAGCTGAATTGAAGCTCGGTGGGCGGTTCCTACCATCGCCATCATGGCAGGGGCATGCGCGACGTCTCTCCCAGAAAATACAAAAATGGGCAAAGAGGTGGAGCTGAGAGGGGGGCTGTGAGCGTCGTGGTGGATGATTGACCTCAAGCGAACCCCGAGCTTTCTGTAGCTAAGAGCTAACCGAACTAACCCGGATATAACAGGAGCTAACCAGCTAACGGAGGTAAGCGGGCTAAAGCTAAGTCATATTGTTAACCAGCTAAAAACCGCGGTTCTTCTACATTTTTCTAACTTTAAACAGGAGATCTGGTACCTGTCAATCAAAAGGACACGCCCCTAAATATGCCGAACTTCGAGATTAAATTACTTTTAAACGGGCGAGTTAGAAAAAATATTCACTCCCCCCACAGTTGTCATGAAGGTAAACCTGACCTATTAAACCTAAAATGGATTTTTGAACCAGGCTGTAAACATGTTTATTTAACTGAAAACATGTTTATTTCTGCTGTAAACATGTTTATTTCAGCTGTGAAGTTGGCCTTTTTGACATGGGAGTCTATGGGGATTCGCTCTGTTTTGGAGCCTCTAGTGGATGAAGGGGGACCTGCAGTCTCTGGCATCACTTTTAACCAATCAGCTGCCTGCAGCGGTTAAAACTGCTCTGTTGTGACATGAAAACCCATTAGATTATCTCTCAGGTCGTCTCCGTGGCAACATGAGCTGCATCATGTTTCTCTCCGTGGAAACAGACCGAGTTAAACCCAAGTCCTCGGTCTTGGTGGCACAAATGGGGGTTTCTTGAAGGAGCCGTTGACATTGCGGGGGTCAGAGGATGTTATGGGCCATGAGAGAGCTGCAATATCCCAACCCCCCCCCCAATCCTCCTACAACTCCTCAGAGCTGTTTTTGGGATTAGCTTGTAACCCCCCCATCCTCCGTGAAACTCTCATCCCACCTTTTTTTCTTTCTCTGTGCTTGACTGATGGCCAGATGACATCCACACATGTCTGTCTGTGTCCATCCATCCGACACCCCCACCCCCCCCTCCAGACCGCCTCAGCTGGCTCACTTGTTCGGGGATTTCTTCTCCGTCTCCTTTTCTTGCTGCGTCATCCACCTCTCACTTTGTCCCATCCCTCCATCTGCCTTTTCGTTTCCATCTTCTCCTTGCAGCGTATTTGCCTACCGACACCTCCAGCCTGCCAACAACGCCCCCCCACCCTCACACGCTCTGGCCAGGTCCCATCCAGATGTAAGATGAAGAATAATGTGTGTGCGTGTTTCAGGAGAAAGCACAAGAAAAAACTGTCTACACATGCAAAACGAGTGCATTCATGTGCAGCTCCTTCTGTTTCTGCCCTTTTAAACTGTCGAGAAACTTATGAAATATTACAAGGATGTTGTTTGTCATCAGTTTTTTAAAAAGATGCGACATTCTGGAGGTCAAACAATGCGGTCAGTATGACTTCTGCTTCCCACCTTTCCAGTCTCACCGTCACATACCGAACTTCTTGCTAGTTTCAACACGTTTGCCAGCAGAGAGGTCCAGATATAAATACATGAAGGTTTCTCATTAAAATATCAGACACTTAAAGATGCTTTATGTCACTTTTAGACCTAAAAACTCTCGAGTTCTGGATCCGTTTGATGATAAAACGACATCTTTATGTGCATCTTTGTATCCGTCCAGCAACATCCAGGAGTTTTTCATCCAGGACGCTGCGTAACGTCACAGCAGAGCTTTATGCACCGTGTCAGACGCTGGCAAACGGATACAAACCCAACCGCCATTTTGAGCGCAGACCGTTGCTGAGTCAGCAGGAAGAGTAAAAGGAGAAAACAGAAGAAGAGATGAGGTGAAACAGTTCAGGCAGGATGCAAGATGGATACTGAAGCCGCCGTCTGCAGGAGGCGCATCAGTGAGAAAAGACTCCAGTTTGGTTTGTTTCAGCGGCGTTTCGGCTCGATAGCAAGAGATGCGTTAGCGATGCAACAGCGTGGCGTAAAAGCGGTGCAACACCAACATGATGGACACGGAGGAGGAGAATGATGGACTTCCAGCAGTGCTTGTTCTTCTCATCATGTAGCTTTAAACAACAAAAACAACACGATGGATCTGCATGTGGCGACCCGTTCGTTGTGCTGAGTCACACAGGAAGTGATGACTCTTTCGACCAATCAGCGGATTGCAGTGTGTTGCTGGGTGGACAGGTGAGATTAGAAACGTAGGCTGGGTCAGATCAGACCTTCTGGTCCCAGTTCAGTGGAAACGGAATAAAACTGCACATCTACAGACTAACAGCCGTGGTTCTGCTTCGTTTCATCCGTTTGCTTTTCCTTCCATCCGGCTGGAAGGCTGAAGAAAGGCCAACGGCTCTTTACTTTGCATCATATTGTTTACAACAACCTGCAAAGCACATCGCAGCATATGAATGCATGTTTGGTGTAGTCCTGTCCAGTCCCAAAATATCCATAAAGGGATTAAAATGAAAAGGCGCTAGCGTGGGACCTGTTGCAGAGTCACAACAAGAACGTTCGCTGGCGTTAAACGTGCTTTTCTGTTGTCTTTAGCAACCTGACGGAATATGTTCCGTATTTCTCTAAGGTGAGAGCTCTCCGGCCATCTGATAGGCTGAGAGGATGCAGACGGACCTCTGCAGCCAGTCGGAAATGATGCAAGTCATGTTTTTATTTGTTGACAAAGCAGGAATGTTGCACCTGGAGATGCTCTGCTGACTCAACATGCACATAAATGCCAGGTGTAAAAACACCAATAGGCTGGTTGCTATGGAGATGTGCTGGCGAACACCGACTCCGAGGTGCACGTGGAGGATGAAAACGCCGGCGTGATTAACGAGGTTGAGTTCTGTTAATTCTCTAAATAAACACGGAGACTGGAGTCAGATGTTGCTGCCCTGCCCCTTGAAGAGCTGTTTCCATTTCATCACAGCTATCTTTTCCCGTCTGCCGAGGCCACGGGACCGATGTGGGGAACTACGGAACATTACGTGAAGAAAACTGTACAACAGGTCTGGACGGATTCCACTCTGTCTTCCCGCGTGAGGAACAAACTCAGGACTGTTGTGTCTCGTTACGTTTCCTGTCTGGAATCAGGCCCACCTGTGGACTCTTGAGCTGGAGCTCAAATATTCCCTTCTGCTTCCCCCGGGTGACCCGACCCACTCTGACGTCACAGCCTGGCCAGCCGCTGAGACCCGTCATCCTTCTGCTGTCGGCCAATCATGCCTCCTGAGGAATCGGGCTAAATATAGTCTGTGAGCAGCGGTGAGCTCAGTCTTTTCACCACCAAAGCGACTTCAACTATTGTTGGATTGTTTGAATTCTCCCTGCTGGAGGTGGGAAAAAAGGAGATTAAAAACGTTCAAAAAGCTCATAATTTACCGAGTATTTAGAGGCTGTTGCTGCGAACGGGGTTCTTCACATTTAGGCTGCAGTAAACGTTAATATGTGGAGAAGATCTAAGTGTTCCTGCAGCTTCCTAAACAATCCAATAAAACCGCTTAGTCGGATGAAGGGTGACGGGACGCTGGAGTCTTTCCCAGTAATCACTGGGCGAGAGGCGAAGGACGCCATGGACAGGTCACCAGTCCATCGCAGAAAACAATAAAATTCCAGCTTCAATTCCAATCAGTTCTTTTCTCAAGGCGCTTCCGTTCGATTTAATGCAATTCATTGTCTTCTAATTACAATCATATTAAAGCAAATCCATGAAATGATCCACCTGCTGCAGATGGACGCAGGTGAAGCACTGACGTTCGCTGAAAACGAGAGATTGGAAAAGATGGCGGCGGTGTGTTTGGCTTGCCGTCTGCTGCTCCCCCGATGTTTATGCTCTCGTTTCTTCTGTGCTTTGGCACCCTGTTGTCTGAGTCTCTGCTGGGATATGATCATCATTTTCTTTTGGATCTGCAGTTTAACCAGCGAGATGTCTGCTTGTCTGCATTTAGGGGACAGAAGACACTGCCCCAGCTGCTATCGAGCATTCCAACTCACCTGTTTAGGGCCTCTCATGGCCTAAACTTTGCCGCAAACGCGGCAAGCATGGTGGCCGTCTGGTAAAACTGAAGGCTTTTTTGTCCCCTTCTTCGTCCTTTTTGGATTATACTGCTCCTGGATTACCCTGGATTCGTCTGATACCTACATCATTCCTGTCATCACCTCTGTTGGGGATCCCCGGCGTCATTGCGCCCACTTTCTTCAGCCCCGCCTGGGTGGGGTAAATCACAAGAACCTGAGAACGCTCTCCCGGACATCCTCTGGCCTGGACAAACAGTCTGCATTGACGCCAGCCAGGTTTGGCTTGGTGAACGCCAGATCCCTGACAAACAAAACCTTTATTCTGCGGGAGTTTTTCACCTCCCAGAATCTGGATTTCCTCTGCGTGACAGAGACGTGGGTGTCTTCCAGTGAGTGCAGTCCTTTCGTGGAACTTCTACCGCTGGATGTAACTATCTCAGTTCTCCACGGATGTCTGGCCGTGGAGGAGGAACGGCGTCTGTTTACAAAAACAATTTCATCTGCAGACAGCGCTGTGTATCAGCCTCATACACTAGTTCTGAAGTAACACCATTTGAGGTTGATCCATAGACCGTATATGAAAGATGGACGGAGCCTTCGACGGTAAAAAAGTAAAGCCTATGCGGAAGTGCATAAAACTGCAGTTCCCCCATCATTCACTAGGGGCTGCAAAACAGAGTGATTCTCCATAGACTCCCATGTTAAAAAGACCAACTTCACAGCAGGAATAAACATGTTTACAGCAGGAATAAACATGTTTACAGCCTGGTTCAAAAATCCATTTTTGGTTTAATAGGTCAGGTTTACCTTCATGACAACTGTGGTGTGAGTGAATATTTTTCTAAATTCAATCTAATCTAAAATCTAAATTTCTAGGGGTGTGTCCTTTTGATTGACAGGTACCCGATCTCCCGCTTCAAGTCAGAAGAACGTAGAACCGCGGTTTTTAGCCGGTTAATAACGCAACTTAGCTTTAGCCCGCTTACCTCCGTTAGCTGGTTAGCTCCTGTTATCTCCGGGTTAGCTCGGTTATCTCTTAGCTACAGAAAGCTCGGAGTTCGCTTAAAGTCAATCATCCACCATGACGCTCACAGCCCCCCTCTCAGCTCCACCTCTTTGCCCATATTTGTATTTTTCAGGCAAAACGACTCCCTGCCAAGATGGCGATGGTAGGAACCACCTACCGAGCTTCAATTCAGTTCTTCAGAAACATACGGGTGACGTCATCTTTTATATACAGTCTATGGGTGGGTTGGACTGACCCGGTGTTGTGCGGTCATTTACAGACCTCCTATATGCCTCATTATGACCGGATTCTTATTGTAGGTGATTTTAATATCCATGTATGTTGTCCCACAAAGCCTCTAGTAAAGGAGTTCCTAGAAATAATTGATTCTTTAAATTTTGTACAGTATGTGTCCGGAGTCACGCACGGACTTGGGCACAGTCTTGACCTCATTCTCGCTCATGAGTTATCTGTATCTAATATAGAGACTTGTCACATTGCTATCTCAGACCACATGACAATATCATTCCAGTTAATAATAAGCCAGTTTGTGTAAACCCGTTCATTAATAATGACTCTACTCCAGAATGTGCAGGTTGGTTTACAAATACCTAAAACACATTCTTATCTGTGTGTTCTGGCCTCAGCGAGACATTTAAACGTCTCTACAAACGCTCCAGTGTTGCTTTGGCGGGAAAACCTCCATTTTCAGGCTAAAATTTTCTGGAGGACTGAAACAAGTTTTCCTCAAGAACCTGAAATTTCAGACCATTCAAGGTTTTAATGAATTCCCCTCAAAGATGATGATGAGGAAAACCTCTCCACAGCATGCTGCTGCCACCCCCGTGCTTCACTGTGGGGATGCTGGGTAATGAGAGGTGTTGAGTTTAGCTTCATCTTCATTTTGTTATTCTGTCTTTGAATCATTACACATCAAATCCACAGCTGAAAGGTACAAACAAACATCCAAAGTGACCATTATGCGCTGATTTAAGGGTCAAAATGAAGCGCTGAGAGATCTGTAGCTTCTCGATCATCTTGGTCGTGCTTTTGGAGGATATTCGGGACCTGATTGGACAGATCTTATCTGCTCTTCTATCCTGTTCAGTCATTCAGGAACTTTCCAAGAAACGGTTATAAGGAGCATTAAATGCCAAAATAAAAGCTGTTGCAATTTTAAAATAAAACTTGTGTGAGAAGATCTGATAAAGACGTTGCATTCGTACATCCTGGCAGCATCAACATAAGGAATACATTAGAAACACCGTCTGCCTGCACATCCCAGGATTTTCCAGGTTTGAAACCATAAGTCGGCTTCATCTCATCCAGATTCAGATCCAGATTCAGATTCAGATCCAGATCCATATGACAATAAAGATCCAGATGATCCAGATCCCGATCCAGATTCCAATCCTGATCCCAATTCAGATCCTGATCCCGATTCCGTTCCAGATCCATATTCTGATTCAGATCCTGATCCCGATTCAGATTCTGATGATTCAGATCCAGATGAGTCGGATCCAAATCCAGATCCAGATCCAGATTATTCAAATTCAGATCCAGATTCAGATCCAGATCTACATCCAGATCCTGATTCATATTCTTCTTCTTCTGCAGAACGTGAGTCTGCGTATGCAGCGTAAAACTGTAAATACCTCACCTGACGGACAATCAAAGTGCATTTAATCGTCACCAGATGCTTCTAGAAACTTCCTTTGTGTTGCGGAGGAGGTTCAGGTACGTCTGCATGACTCGCATGTCGCTGTGTAGAGGGTCAGCTGATCAGAACACCGTGAGTACGCGCTGCCTGTTGACTCCTGCTGCAGTTTGGGTGTTTTGCAGGTTACTGGTGGGGGTAGCGGAGTGAGTGGGGTCTCCGGGGCACGGCACACACATGGAAGCACTTTAGAGCTTCACTACACTGCGATTGGGCCCATTACCATAATTACAGCTTTAAAGCCCAGCAATTTGTATCAGGCATGCACCAGTGCAACAAGCAGGCCTTTGGCGCTACAGAACAGCAGCAACCCCCCATTTTCCTCTTTCTTACTTTATACACACCCTGCTTTGTCTCTACGGTTATTCTGACGTGCTGCTCGGTCTTCACCTCCTCTGGTTATGTGAGCATCAGAGAGGAGGAGGCGATGCTTATGATGGTCGGATGAGATGAAAACAGGAGAAGAAGAGCATCAAATGTTTCCACGTGGCGGCATCGCCACTCAGACTCGAAGTCGGAGGCTTTTCCAACTCGCGGCTCATGACGACGGTTCTGTAGTTTCCAGTCTTTATTAAAGGTGACTCGCAGGCCGTTTCGGTGCTTAAAGCGAGTTTTTGGCTCATTTTAAACCAGACTGAAATGTGATTTCTCTTTGATTAGATTCCAGCACTTCAGGCTCTCCAAACAAACAAAACAAAAAAAAAGAGCAAGTGTTTGTGAGACGGAGATGGAGAGGAGGGTGTTCTGCTGGTGTCTGGCTCCGTCCCAAACCAAGCCTCTTATGCATCCCGACCAAATGATGGCGGGTTATTACTCACCGCAACTAAGGGTTTGTTTTAGCGCTGGCAGCCCTCGGTGGCCCCATTAGACCCGGCCTTTTGTCCGCTGCGCATCATAAACACATCAAACCACTCAAATAAACCCTTCCACTTGGCCCTCATAACACCTTAATCAATAGGACGCAACAGCGAGTCGGCAGGAAAAGCTTTTATGCATCTCATTTTTCAGCCGTGGCTGTAAATTCGCCGTCCCCAGAGCGGCCGCTCTGTCATCAAACCTGATTACGCGAGGGATCAGGCCGAGTTAAATCAGATCACGTAGAAGAAGACGGTTTTTTCCCATTTAAATAATCTGGGATGAAATGGTTTATGTAAAATAATAATCATGTAAAAAAAAATGGTGGGTGTTTTTTTGGGAAACACTCACCCTGGAAGGCCTCTGGTCCTCCACACATCGTAGAGCACCAGTGGGATGTTGCCGCTCGCTGTGGCGGAGCCTGCCTGCAGAAACACAGCGCAAACACAGGTGTGATGACGGATAAATGGTCTCCTTCGCTTCCTGCTGCTCGGACAGACACCCTGTTTAGTCTTCCTCAGCCGAGCTTCAGTCAGCTGCTTTTTAGCTCATGGACAGCTGTGTCAGCGCAGGTGTCCCCCCCAGGACCACACCCAGTCATCCGGCCACCCAGAAACACACTCAGCATCTTCTTCTCGACCCCCTCCAGACCAGCTCTCTTTTATTTACACAATACGAATCAGCCGGCCAGAGAGTTTCTGGAGTGTCCGGCGGCGACGGGAGTCGGGGGGTGGGGGTTCGAGACAGGTGGATGAGAAACGACTCTCTCCTCGGCTGACAAGTTTTCTTTTCCTTTACCGCTCAGGAATGGAGGAACGGCGTTTCCAAAACACACAACGTGTGTCTGGCTGCTGATGTGGAGGAAGAAGGTGCAGCTCGGTCAAGGCCGGATTATCTGATGGACATCATGGGCACAGGCCCAGGAGCCCACGTGCAACTTGGGGCCCAAGTAAGGAAAACATCAGCAGTTTGGACTAAATGTACATAAAAGCCTGATAGTTACACTACAGTGTCCAGTGTGTTGCTTCTGGTACCACCGGCTGAGAGGTGTTAGAAATGTCCTTTCATCGTGAATCGTTCACAATTTACTGAATGATGTGGTGGGGAAGGGGCCCCTGGAACACTCTGAGCCCAGGGGCCTGTGCACTTTTAATCCGGCCCTGAGCTCGGTGCAGGAGTTTCCTCCGACACGCCGGCTTGCTTTGGGATCTGAGCCCACATCTGAGGCTGAAGCGTTTCTGTAAGGTGGCGCGGTGAATGCGTGAGACTCGCCGCCTGCAGAGGCACCTGGCCGGCTTGTGGAGCAGCCTTTCCTTCGCTCCGTCCAGCCGGCCGTCAGACCGACTTCCCTCGCTGCGGTGGAAGTTCGGACAGTCGTTTAACTTCTTAGGAGAAAATATTTTGCTTTAAAACTCCACCAGATTTATATCGTTACCAGTGTCTCTGCAACAGCAGGGTGTAAATCTGTGTGTGAGTTTCCCTGCTGCAACACACCTGACTCACATCGGACCCAGCTTGCAGAATTTGGCAGCACACTTTGATAAGAGTTACCATGGCAACTTAGCCCGGTAGGAAGCGATTCACCTTTGTAGGGCAGAAAACTCTGAAAGTACCTTGATGAGAGAGAAAATCCAGCTTCACTGTGCTGACCTCTGGCCCATAAAACACTTACTGGTTCCTAACTCACTTATAGGGCTCAAAGTAGCCTGGACTAAGACCAGACATGCGTCCTGGGTCTCCTTTGCAGCCAGGGTAGAATAATAATAATAATAATAATAATAATAATAATAATAATAAATATAGAAGAATAAACATTTGGAAAACAATAGGGCCTTGCCATACTTCGTATGGCTCGGACCCTTATAATAATAATAATAGTAACAACAACAATAAATTTCTATTTTTTTTTTATTAAGAATAATAATAATAATAAATGATCATTATTATAATAATAAATTATTCATATTATTTATATTATTATTAATAATAAATCACCATTATTATTATTATTTAATAATAGCATTATTAATAATAGTTAAAACTTTATAATTATAATAAATTATTATTATTATTATTGATAATAACAATAACAATAATAATAATAATAATAATAACATATAATACCAGATGCCAGCTGCAGTATCAGTGGTGTGATGTTAATTTCCTTCTTTCTGCATGAAATAAAAACCTTTTCCAGAGTTTACCTGCTGCTCTGGAGGTGAATGGACAAGTTGGCCTTATAAAGTTCGAAGCACCGCTTGGATTAACGGTTGCTTGGATTACAGCAGCTGCCTTCCAGATCACGTTTACTGGAAGCTTTTGTACCGTTCACGTCCACCTACAGCCAACAGCTTCTCGCAACACATCAAAACCATCCCAGTGTTTTGTTGATTCCAGTTTCTCATTAGTTTGGACAGAGGTGGAAACAGAAAGCTGTGTCTTCTCCAAGGACGGTGTGTGTGTGTGTGTGTGTGTGTGTGTTGGCTGATTGGGGTAGCTCTGAACTCACTCCCCTCTGCAGAAACACACACAAACACTGTGAAGGAAGCCAGACGTACAGTCAGCGAGCCAGACGAGGAGAGAAAACAGTGAAGAGGAGGAATACCATTAAACAGAGGAGGGAGAGGAGGAAGAGGAGGAGGAGGAGGAAGAGGAGGAAGAGGAGGGGGGTGGACAGACCAGGAGAGCTAACAGGAGGGACACTGGCTTTTTTCTTCATCTCGTGGTGTGAAGATGGAAACTCCTGAGCAGCTCGCTGGAACACTAGTCATGCACACAAACACGTCTTCCCAACGCAAAGCGTGTTTCACATCAGGTGACGGATGCCTCGCGCTCTCTCGCTGTCCGGGCGCTACCTTGGCCTGCTCCGTCCTGCATGCTGACACTTGAGATGTGCTCAGGCTGCGGGCCCGTTCAGCCTGCGAGGCATCACCTGACAGCAGTGTTTAAAAACGGCTGCCAGACGAGGGGGTGCGCTGGTGTTTTACTGCACGTACCTTCGCGAGCATGATCCTGGTCTTTGCCACGTCAAGGGGAGTGGTAACAAACGCCGCCACCGCACCTACGAAAAACACACAAAAAGATCAGTCCAGAGCAGTTTCAATGCTCGTCCGCACAACTTCCCCAAAAAATGTCACATCTGGATCGTCCTGCGAGCCGTTTTCACTCCAACTCGTCTGGAAGCTGGACGGACAGCAGAGCCCAGAAGTATCCCTGATGAGTCTGCATGAAGACATGGTGTGTGTGTGTGTGTGTGTGTGTGTCATTCTGCCATAAACATAGCAACATGCTGTCAGAAAACACGTCTCAAAGCGTCACAGAGGAGCCGTGTGACTGTAAGCGAGCCGATGATGCAGGAAAACATGCGGAGTGAATCACCATGTTTTATCCAGAAGATGAAGCTCATTTATTCCGGCAGGTTATGAAACGTTAACGGACAGCAGCAGAAAGAGGCGTCAGCGGAGCGTCCTGCACATGAAGAGTTGTAATGTAAGAGTTGTTTTCACCAGGAGGCTGATAAGGCCTGCTGGAGTCCATGCAGGGTACCAGCGGAGGTATCTGGGGGGGGGGGTTAAACGCTGTGTGAGCGCTTCCAGCGTTGTGGATGAGCCAGAGAGAGTGTGAAGTTAACGCAACAGGAAGTGAGTGAAACTTGAGGATCCCTGTTGGACAGCAGCTTGGTCATGGAGGGAATTCAGCCCTGGACCCACTTGTCCCCCCCCCCCGTCCCCCATTTGTTCCAGAATATTCTGGATATTCAGATCTGGCTTGTCGTCTACTTCTACAACTAGCAAAGCTTTTAAAAGTCTTTTCCTGCTTATTTTCTCCACTTTTCTCCTCGTATGAAGCGTTTATATCCTGGTTCTGCTTCTCCATCACAATAAAAGGGAAAACCAGGAGGAACAACCGATGATGTGACACTTTTTCCCAGCTGCAGACTACAACAGGAGAGTCCAGCAGCATATGGTGAACACAGCTTCATCTAGCAGGTGGTCAGGATGCCTGACCCGAACCACCTTCCACCCGGCTGACGGAAAGCCAACCTACTGTTCAACAGTCTGTTCTGCAGAACTTTATTCTTGCAGCCGTTTATTTCCTTTCAACTTCTGCTGTGCTAGAATGAAGCTTTATCGTACCTTCACTCGTCTCCGTGAGTCCTGAACCCGGGTCCTCCCACGTCATTTCCTGCATACAATCCATGAAGCCGCTGCAGGAGATTGGTAGGGGACGCTACTGACACGTGTCGCTGATTCCCCAGATTGTAAAGATGATGAATCAGGCTTTCCAACCATGTACAACACAACAGCCATTCATGTTGAAGTGGAAGCAGAGGTTTCCTCCTTACTTTCTGTGGCTAGTTTATTCGGTTTCAGAGGTGTATAAAGTAGAAGTAAAAATAAAGTAGAAGTCTTACCGTGATTTTGGATCTACCGGTGCATTTAGATCAGGCGTTTTCACCAACAGGCTCGTCTACCTGCAGTGGAGCTGATTAAATTCAGCTGGTTAAGTGACTGGTTGGAAAGACAGGACTTCTACTTTCTACACCTCTGCTTGGTTCGGCTATGGAAATGAACAGACCCACTGGTCTCTCCCCTTATAATAAACCTCCACACAATCATCGATGAGACCTTTGATCCTCTGCAGCCTCACAGTGAGAAACAGGGATGCACCGATCCACTTTTTGGGAGTTCTGATCCGATCTGAAACTTGAATATCTGCTGATACCGATATTTTACGATACCAGATGTGTTTATGTCAACATTATTGTGACGATGGTTATTATTGCTGTTATAACTGTGTAAGATTTCATCAGGTTGTAATAAATGACTCACCAATACAAATATAATAACATTACAGATCTAATCATTTCAACATGTTTTATTCTGATTTGGCACATTTGACCTAAATACAACTATAAATGTGTGGTTTTGGAACAAAGATCCAGCTTTTAGTGCCGTGTTCCTCATCGCATGCGGCTCTCTGACTCTTGCCTTGCGGCTCGTGAAGCAGCCTCTGGCTGTCTGAAAATGCATCTAAACAAGTCATAATGATCCTTAACGGTGCAGTTCTCTCCACTAACAAGAGCTGCAGGCTGCTTGCAGAAACTCTGCTGTTCTAACGGCCCTAACTGACCCTGTCAGAGTTGCCAGTTTTGGCTGATTTCAGCTGCACCGAGCTCAAGAGCTGCTCCGTCGGTAGCTTCGTATTTATAATAAAAAAGAAACGCCCACATTCTGGAGGCATTGTTGTATTTTCACCATATACTGTCACATGAGACGCCATTACTCTGTCCAACATTTAGGATAACCATTCCTTGCTAAAAAGCTGAATTTTACTGATTTGGCAACGTAGCAGGATACGTAGCGTGGGAACGCTTTTTTTGGGGGATGGCGGTTCTCCTCCTCACTGCTTTAGTGGAACAAAAAATGTCACATTTTAACATTCAAGGTATTTATTTCTTTTAAAACATGTCTGAAGCATGTCATCGAACACATCTGCGCTGGCTTGACTAGTGTGGTATCGGTCCACTTTTACTAATACGAGTACACACAGTTGGTATTGAGCCGATACCGGTATGGGTATCGGTGCATCCCTAGTGAGAAACATCACAAAGTTTTCATCTTTGCTGTTTATTTCTGAAAGAAATGAGATGTTCCTGGATGTTTACACCCCTCTCAGCTTGTTACAGGAAAATTAATGACATTAACCTGCATTTGTTCCGTTTTTCCGGTTGATATTTGCTTTTACAAAGCGTCAGGACGTCTCTGACATCAGCGATGAATGAGAGCCTGGAGGGAGGCGTTAAGCTGAGCGAGACGTCCGACGTGTCATGAACCTCGGTTGTATTTAACCCTTCATTCGCCGGCGCAGGCCAGCGACTGGAGGTCATTTTGTTTATCGACAAGCACACTTTGTCAGGATGGAACTTCTTACTAATGATTCCAGTCTTTATCTGCTGCTCTTCTGTCCTGCTTTCAGCCCATTCCCTTCGCCTCTTCCACTCCTGTCCTGCACCCCCCCCCCCCCCCCCTTCCTCTTTCTCAAACCACTTCAGGCTCCAGTGCTCAGAAGGTCGCACAGCTGCAGGGGCCGAATACCCAGAAACCGGCCCCCTTTCATTCCTCCTCCTTTCCCCTGGTTGTCTGTGTTTCCCCTGATACTCATCCAGGCGGAGAAGATCCACGACGGTGAGATGTTCGCTGGCTGAAGAGCTTAAAAGTGCAACAATGAGGATTTTTCTGGATTTCTTTGTCGCTTCATCCTCCCTCGTTTTAAACTTGGTAACAGAAACCAGCTGCTTGTCGTCAGCAGGTGTGATGCGCAGGTGAGTGTGTGGTGGAAGCTTTACCTGCCCTTCACGCCTCTTATTCACCCATCCTCCATCTATCCATCTATCTATCCATCCAGCCATGTACTCCTCCTTCCCACCCCCACCGCCCCTCTGCTTCTTTCCCAAAGCAGCATATAATCCCTTGCACCTGCAAAAGCTCCGCACACTGCTGACTGCCAAGAGTAGAGCGTGTGACCTTGCCTCCACGACCACAGAGTCTGGGAGAAAGACAGAAGCATCGAGAGAGAAGGGGGGGGGGGGTTGTCGATGGAGAGGGATGATGAAAGAGCGAGAAAATGGAGGAAAAGAAGGAGAGAGAGAGATGATAGTTAGTGGTGATATCAGACACACTGGAAACACATTGTGAACTTTGGTCTGGTCTGAAGTCCAGAATCTGCTGCTGGGAAAGTCGCCGTCCGGCTATTTCTGTTGCTTTTTCTCCCCAGTGACGCCGCGCCACGCAGTTCTCAGGAACAGACATGGGGAGGGGGCATGAAAGAAATAAAATCTACAGCTATATCTATAAATGCTCCACATCTGGGGCTGCACGTGCGCGCCCCTCGTGCACACCTACAGGCAGTGGAGCTGTGATGAAAACGTTATGCGGGACAGAATCCAACATGAAACGAGCGTTTCTGTTCGAACCGTTTGCACTCAAACGTGATGTTTGCAGCGAGACGCCGACGTCCGCAGCTGTTAATCGTTCAGCAGTTACAAGATGACCTGATTTTTTTTCTAAAGCCGTGAAGTTTAACTCGACTTATTTCTCTGAATGTGTAATGAAAATACCTCCAGAGCTCGCTGGTTTGGAGGGATTTTCTCTCTTTTATTTCCTTTTTTTTTTTCTTGCAGAAGGTCCTTCATGATGAAGATGACTGACAGCTGAAGCAAAGCCGAGGAGGATCCTGCTGGTGCTTTTTAGCTCTGCTCAATAATTCCCTCAAAAATGGAAAACTGAGTCCAAAAACACCCATTTCTAATGAAAATATTCTCATATCGATGACATTTTACATCTTTTTCCGGTTCATGAGGAAACAGGGTGAGTGATGGGCTGAAAAATCAGACAAACAAGCAGCATCCGAGGCTCCAGGCAGCTTATTGGTACTGAAGTGGATATTTTAACATTATAAAGGGAAAAGATCATCTGAGTAAGCTGTAGCCTGATTAATATGAGTGGCAACAAGTCGGAGCTTCTCTTGCGAGGCGACGCTTCCCGCCATCAGGTCAAATCATTCATAACCAGAGAGACTGCTGGAACTACAAAAACTGGGTCAAAAACTCTCCAAAGGAACATCAAACCTTGCAGGGATCATGGCGAGCGGTCATCCTGAGGAAGACTTGTGATTGGAGGAAATGATTGTGACCATCAGGAGTTTAATGAAGCGTTTGGAAGAAATCAAAAGCAGGAATTAGAAGAACGCTTCAGAGTGAAAGTACAAACATTTCCACGGAGAACTAAACAGCTCTTCAGACCTCGTGAAGCCGCCGAGCGCCGAGGCGAGCGGCATGAAAGGCTCCAATTAGCTGCAAACAAATTAAATTCAATCAATTCAACTCGAAATTCAACCGAATCAAATTAAGACGACAAAAACAAACTAATATAAATGAAAACAAACATTAGAATAAAATAAAACATTTTCTTAAATCTTGTCAAGATCAGCAGTATATCGACACCCCGGGTAAAAACATGCCTTCATTTTATTCACACACGAGTGTGTGGTTTATACTACGCAGCCAATCAGGAGGAAGTATTTCTCGCTGAGTGTAAAAACTCCCTCCCGCCATGCAACTGGCTACTGAGTGAAACCACCTGATGTTTTTGTTTTGAGATTGAACACAGGATGAGAAGGGAGGCTTCCTCTCCGCCCCCCCCCCCCCCCCCCCCCCCCTCCCCTCCCCTCCCTGTTTGAGCGTTGGACAGCGGCGGCGCGAAGTTTCCGTCTGGATGAAACGCGTGTGGACAGCTGAGCCGCCCCGGGCGCTGCAAGGTATGATTACTTCTCAGGGAGAGCAATTGGGCAACAGCAATTACTAATATTTTCTTTGCTGCCACCCCCTCCTATCTGCCACACAAGCATGTATATGTGTGTGTGTGTGTGTGTGTGTGTGTGTGTGTGTGTGTCAGTGAACACAAACAGACAAACACACAAAGAGGAAAAGCTGGAGGAATGTCAGACGGCGTGGTTGCGTCCAGGATGCGTCATGTGTGATCCATTAAAAAGCAGATTTTGTTTTACACATCAAAAGGCTTCATGCTGGGGGGATTCCTCCCCCCCCCCCCCCCCCTTTTTTTTTAGGATCCTCTGCTTCATGAATAGATAATCAGGGGTAAATCTGGGAAAACAAACTCTTTGACCTGTGAACCCTCGTGTCAGGGTCGCGCTCTGCACCTGGATGGCTTCCCACAGGAAGGCCGGTGGGTCGAGGTGCAAAAAAAAAAGTGGAAACTTGCGCGTAAAGAAGCGGCATCTGTAAATGCATCTCAGCTTGAGTTCCCATCATGCCTTTGACTAAAAGGAAAAATTCTCTGGATTTTTTGTGGCCCTCTGCTGCCGTTCAATCATAAACCAGAAGCGTTCCACCCTCCGGTTGAGCTGGCGATATTCCCGAGGTCAGAGCAGATGGAGAACGCTGTGAGCTGCAGTCGTTGTTGGGAAAACAACTAAAGGAAAACCGCAACATTGGGAAATCAATGTGTGAACTAACTGGAAGAATTATTCACATGGAGTCTGGTGTGAAAAGGTTTTAAATCTCTTCCGCGATCGTCGTAAAAGCGGCTCATAATTCATCAAGTTTTCCCGACTTTTTCCAGCCCGGATCACGCCTCTGCACCAGGAATTCAGCGACCAGCTGGAAGGATCCAGCAGCTGACCATGAGCTGCTCTCCACCGAGCTGCTTCTCCCCGACAGCTGTGATGGTTTGCTGTGAAATTAAACAACGCAGCATATTTCACTCCCGTACAACAGATGGGAGATCAAACCACACAGTTTATTCACGATTCTCATCGTTCCCATCAGAGAACGTTCTGGACGTCCTGCAGCTCACAGCGAAGAAACAGCAGGAAGAAAAACAACCTGTTTGATTGCAAGCAGTGGAAAACAAGGGAAGGAAAGGAGAGGATAGGAAAGCAAAGGAAAGGAAAGGACAGTAAATGGACAGTGGAAAACAAGTAAGGAGACAAGACAGATAAGGAAAGGAAAGGAAAGGAAAGGAAAGGAAAGGAAAGGAAAGGACAGGACAGGACAGGACAGGACAGGACAGGACAGGACAGGAAAGGAAAGGAAAAGAAAGGAAAGGACGGGAAAGGAAAGGAAAGGAAAGGACAGGACAGGACAGGACAGGACAGGACAGGACAGGACAGGACAGGAAAGGAAAGGAAAGGAAAAGACAGGAAAGGAAAGGAAAAGAAAGGAAAGGAAAAGACAGATAAAGACAGGAAAGGAAAGGACAGATAAGGAAAGGAAAGGAAAGGAAAGGACAGATAGGGAAAGGAAAGGACAGTAAAGGAAAGGAAAGGAAAGGACAGATAAAGACAGATAAGGAAAGGAAAGGACAGATAAGGAAAGGAAAAGACAGATAAAGACAGGAAAGGAAAGGACAGATAAAGACAGATAAGGAAAGGAAAGGACAGATAAGGAAAGGAAAGGGAAGGAAAGGACAGTAAAGGAAAGGAAAGGACAGATAAAGACAGATAAGGAAAGGAAAGGACAGTAAAGGAAAGGACAATCAATTCCAGCAGTTCAGTTCTCTACCAATGGACACATCCAGATGGTCTTTAGAGAGAGAGACGGCCTTTGACTTGGTGGGGGGGACAAAGACATACTTGTGAACAACAAAATCTATCTCATGTGAACGCACGCACGCACGCACACACACACACACACACACACACACACACACACACACACACACACACAGCTGCGCAGCGTATTGTTCATCTTCCAAACGTTGATGGAATGCCTGACTGTCCGCCTCTCGCGGCCCTGAGACATGATGTCACTCCGACAAAACGCCGTCTTCTCAAAGAGAAACGGCTTTTATGTGCTCAGGGCCACGCTGTGGAACGAGAGGAGCGACACGGCCCGGAGAAAGACATCAAGACGGCGAGGAAACGGCGAGAGCGCGTGATAAACTGAAGGCTGGTTTGATGGCAGCAGTGACGGGCCATTAAACCGGGGCGTAAAGTCCCATTTTCTCCTGCCATGATGATACAAGAGGATGCAGAGACATGCTGTAAACGTGTCAGAGTGGAAGCACAGCACTGTAACCGTACAACGGATTTATCACCGACATGAACAATAACGACACACACAGAATAAACTAAACTTTATCTATTTAAAGCCATACGTACCTTTAAATACTCCCAGAGTGGAAACTGCACCAGCGAGAACGGAATCTGAAAGACAAAGTGACAGTTTTAACGTCTGGATGGACGAGTTCGCCGATGTCCACAAAGGCTCATCTTCAGCTTCTTCTTCTACTCATCATCCTCCCGTCTTTCCTGATTCTGATGGAAGGTTGTTGGGAAGGAGGGAGAGTTAAACCTGATGGGAGAAGCCCGAGATTGACTCAGACAGGAAGTTACAGCAGAGAGGAAATCGATGACCAAACAGACACACACACACACACACACACACACACACACACACACACACACACACACACACACACACACACGTGTGACGCGCGCGCACACGCGTGTCCTGTCATCTGCAGAAAGAGCAGAGCAGGACAGGAAGGAGGACAGGAAACAAAACCAAAGAGAGACATAAATAAAGTGACACTAAGTTGTGTCATCAGACTTTGATCAGAGCAACAAGAGGAACATTCCTCCATCTGCATCGCCATCTTCTCCATGTTCCATCCGGCTGCATCAGCGTGCTGCTGAATACCAGAGCGATCCGACAATGACTCAGCCGGAGCACGAAGACGATGCATGAGCTGCATTTATGACACCTGACAAACTAATGAAGCACTTTGTCCAAACCAGCTGGTTTCATATAAACACTCAGATTTCTGCTCTTTCACAGCTATAAACAACTTCCAGATTTATTTAAGGCAACTGAAGTTCTGTGAGCTTCGGTCAGGGCTCAGCTGATTCTGCTGACTCATGGTCAGGGCTCAACCGATTCTGCTGACTCATGGTCAGGGCTCAGCGTATTCAGTTCATGTGATGTCTGTAGGGTTAATGTGCTGACTCATGGTCAGGTCTCAGCGTATTCTGGTAGGTTACATTTAAGGGATAATGCCCGACGAGGTGTCCATTATCAGAAATTAATGGACGACGTGGGGGCGTGAACTGTCCGACGCGAAGCGGAGGATTCTCCCATCCTCAGTCTGCACACTGCAGCCAGGGGTAAATGTGGGGAGCTCAGTGTGTATGAACGTGAGTGTGTGTGTGTGCGTGCGATGGCTGGTTTCTATGACAGGAGAAGAAAAATGTCTGACGATGTCTGTCCAGATATATTATTTCTGCCCGTTTGTCGCTAACATTTCTGTTGCCACGGTTACCAACTGCTGTTTGAGTCAGCGCACTGATTTATAACTATTGGGCTATTTGACAGAACTTTTTATAACTGGTGTCCATCATCACTTTTAACGGGACACCCTGCAACCAATCAGAATCAAGTATTCACCCAGACCATGGTATAAGAATGTGATGTCTGTAGGGTTAATGTGCTGACTCATCGTCAGATCCCAGCTGATTCTGGTAGGTTATGTGTATGGCTGAAGGGTTAATGTGCTGACTCATCTTTAATCCAACTGGAATCAGGGATAATGACTCTACCACATGTAAAACTTTCTGTATCAGGATCAGACTGGCTGCAGCTGGACTAAGTAAGAGTTTTTCAGAGATTTCAAAGAATTTCTGTGCCTTAAATCTATTTTCCAGGGGAAAATAATCCCTGCTTTTCTGCATTTCCAAGGCATCACAAAGTTAAATGTGTTCTGAATCAGGCTGATTTTACTTGTCGGTGCAACAGTCAGACCTGCTGCAGCTGTTCTGGTCTTTCGACTTCTTGTTTCACTCCTTTAACTTCTCAACTCTTCTTCCACAAACTCATTTCAAGTTTCCGACTGAACGTTGTCCTCGACAAATGCCCTGAACCGAGCCTGGACGTTGTCCATCCTCTGAATGGCTCAATTTACTTCAAACTATCTAAACTTAGCAGAATAAAATAGTAAAATAAAGGGGATAAGGGACAGTTTTTACCGTAATACCAGTCAATATGCACAGAGGCTTTTTGTAAATTGGTAGTAAAAGAAAATTCATTCATGATGCTTTGACTCGTCTGCAGGTTGTTCATCTGTCAAATCATCAATAAGCAGCAGCAACCTGATGCCACTGGAAGTATGGATGTTGGTGGTGGTGTTGTCTGATCATGAGAAGTCTCCATACTTTACTCCACCCTGCTTTTTCCGACAGGTTAATTTCAGTTTCAACTGTACAAACAACGCGGTTCCAGAATGGCTCGAGGCCTCTGAATGGTCCGAACCCCGTCGACAGCGAGCGTTTGTGTCTGCAAAGCCTTGAATAATTAAAATCCTCCCATGAGACAGCTCATGTTTAATAATGGGAATATAAACAGTATAAACGCTGGTGAAATATATCTGACTGCTGGTTTCCATAGCAACCTTCAGCTCACACTGGAGCAGAAAAGCAACTAATTTTACCCCCAAAGTTAGCCTCTTACTTGAAAAAGCTCCCTGGTACATAGAGAGAGAGAGAGAGAAGGTAGTCCATCTGGTTTATCCAG
The DNA here is from genome assembly GCF_933228915.1 of Telmatherina bonti. NCBI lineage: Eukaryota > Metazoa > Chordata > Actinopteri > Atheriniformes > Telmatherinidae > Telmatherina > Telmatherina bonti. The sequence continues at coordinate 39,077,202 of NC_136624.1, read as the reverse complement.
GCAGACAGAAGCAAAGCGAGTCCTCGGAGAAGATGGAAAAGTTTTATTTGACGTGCTCGGCGTGTCTGGTATCCAGCCCCCTGAAAGTGCAGCGTGATAAAAGTGCACCTGTGTTTTATTAGAAGAGTTCTGCTTCTCCAGGCCAGGAAAAGAGAAAGAGAAGAAGAGATGGAAGGGAACAGAAAGAGGAAGGCTGCATGTAAGCACAACAAATTATACGTATAACTGCATGTGAGAGCCCTAAATTACACATTGGTAAATATGTTTGCTGGTGCCAGAGGGTGACTGATAAAGTGTTCGCCGCGTCTTCCACCACCACAAGGTCACGTTTACGATCTTTACCAAAGTGTTGATGGTGTAAACGGACGTAAAATGTTGCTGACTCAGCAGATGGAGCGGAATACAAAGTAAAGCATTTTATAATGAAATTTAAAAAGAAAAAAAAGAGAATTATTTGATTCATTGTTGTAAAAAGCAGTCGTTCCTAAACTTGGAGCCCCGGAGTCACAAGGGGGAGGAAACGACGAGGCTCAATAGTTTTTCAGTTTTTTAACAGCCACAAAAATGAAAGAATGACGGACAAATCTGATCTCAGGCCTGAGCCAGTAATGGTGAATGATGGGTGATGAAGAATGACCATCATGTTTTAAAACATTAGCATCTCTCAGTATGACGCTACTGTCCTCAATACATAGAAAATTACATTTTACTTACTTCAGAAGTAAACTACTCAGATTACACAGCAGGTAAATAGAGTGGTTTTACTAAAGCACAACCCGACTCCCCTCGTGTAAAGTAGTGCGCTCCATAAAGCATCACGTGATAGCAGAAGGATCAATACTTCCATGGTTTTAACTAGGGCTGTTCGATTGATCGGATTTTAATCTCATTACGATCTGAGTTTTCAACGATGATAAAAATAAAAGGGTGTGATTATTTTCCTCTCTGCAGTTTCCTCTCCTGCTGTCTTCAGCTGCTAATCGAGCGTCTCTGGCATTTCAGCGCTGTGCTGTAAACTCCTCCCACAGCCGCTTTGCTTTCATTCAGACACTGTTGCCAACTTGGAGACTTTCTCACTAAATCTGGAGACTTTTTCTGTTAAAAGCGACTAGCGACAAATCTAACAGCTGGAGTTATTGGAGACTTTTCTGGTGTATTGGCGACTGACTTGAAGGCACATATTGTTCTGCAGTTACTGTAAGGAAGGAGCAGCGGGAGCCTCTCCCGTCCTAAAGCACTCCCAGGCGGCCAGTCTCAGTCGGCTCCGGCTGCAGGTCAATGTAGAATAACTGCAGTAGGTTGTGGAAGTTCACCTAAACATAGTTTATACCATTGTCAGTGACAACTGGCTGCATTATTTTCCTATACATAGTTCGGCCAGTTAAACACGGTAATATCCCTCCGTTACGGGGCGTTACCATAGCAACGCGTTAACCAGCTGGTTCAGATCAGCTGTCTTTTAACAGGTGAATGAGAGAAACGCGCTGCAGCCTGACAGCGGTTGTTTGGCATAAAACGTACATCCAGGCCAACATAAAATAGTTCCTATATAAGCGGTAAAAGCGCATTAACGTTCAGTCGTTTTCATTGTCTGGCTTTAGATGAATTGATCGTATTTAAACTGTAATTAATCAGACTAAGCTGGTAGGGATTCCAAACAGTTTACCGTGATTTGGATGATAGTTTCATTTCCAGCTTATTCCTTCTCTGCCCTGAGACGTACTGTAAAACGTTCCAATATAAATACACTGAAACAAACTGGATAATCTGCTGAAGTATTTCAGGCTTTTAGAAATGTGTCTTGGGCATTTCTTTGCCCAGGCAGCAGTGTGCTTGTCTGATTTGATCAGGGCTGGGCATCTCCTCAGGGATTTTTTCTGATACGATACAATTTGTGCTCAGATGTTCAACAGCAGACTCGAAGGGTGACACCGGCAGACCAGACTGATGGGGGATGAAGTTTCACACGTCCACGATTCGAGCTTCAGATGTCTTACAACAGATACTTTATTTTCTCAACATGTAGTTGGAAGAAAAGCCTTAAATGGAGCAATGATGATCTGATCAGGTGGTTTTCTTCAAGTATCTTTTAACAAAAAGTTATTGTTACTTCCTATTCCAGCTATTCCTCAACAAACATCTTAATGCAGAGGTGCCCAAAGTGGGGCCCACTGGCCAAAATCGGCTGGCCAGCACTTTGCTTTTGGCCCTGAAGTCATTGTTTATATCAATGCCCTACAGAGCTTGATGAAAAGACACTTTCAGTGTCATGAACCCCAATAAGACCAGACTCAGAGGGACCCTGACTGACTCACACCTCAATGACCTTGTAAATGGTAAATGGACTTGTACTTCTGTAGCGCTTTTTCTAGTCATACAGACCACTCAAAGCGCTTTACACTACTTGTCACATTCACCCATTCACACACACACACTCATCCAACACACTCATACCCCAATAGGCACATCGGGGGGCAGTTTGAGGTTCAGTGTCTTGCCCTAGGACACTTCGGCATTTCAGGGGAAGCCTGGAATCGATCCCCCAACTTACCAGTTGAAGGACAACTTCCTCCTGAGCTACAGCCAGGTGAAACCTAACATGGAGACACTGGTAATGTCCAAAGATCAACTTCATGTTTTCCACTAAGTAGCAACAACTCGCCTTGTTCAACATGCACAGTTTCTGGTTGTTGACACGTTGCACTTGGTTAAAGTTTAGTGTCTGTAATTATTGTTTCTTGCCCCTCTAACTATGGCTTCTATTGCTATATCGCCGATTAAGGAATAACATTTACTTTACCAAGATAGGAAAAGAATACACTGTATTTGCTATTGAACAATAATTAAAATAACTTTGCATTTTCTTGTGTTTCATCCATAAAGTAAATAAAATACACATTCATGTGTGTGGGTTTCTTATGTTAGAAAGAACATGTGCCATGAAATTAGCCTTCTTGAAGTAAGCTAATACTATTCAGCTGACTAAGATAGCAAGCATTAGTTTATCATTTAAATTTGTGACTCTTTGTGTGACAAATATGTTAATCATGTACGATGAAACAGACCCATTACATCATTTGTAAAGCTAGCTAGCTAGCTAGCTAACATAGCTAATAATGCTGAGTGTATTGTGTGTGCACAAACTTGTAGAGCTACTTTCTGATCAATAGGTTTGTTTTTCTTTCAAAACATTTTCTTGATTTCATAATTTGTCTCAGAATTTTTTTAAAAAGTGAAAAATTAAAAATTATCTGATGACCAAAAACTATAAATCTTAACTTCAAAACTATTCTGTCTCTATATTAATTTTTTCTTCGTTTTCGCTCATATGATATCTGTTATACTGTGTATTTAGGAAAAATAAACAACACAAACAAAAATACATAAAATAAAACATAGGGTCCAGTCAGTCATGCGTCTAACGGCAAAATGAACAATAAAAATTCCAATTAGCCACATTTCCGGTTAACTATTCGCACACACACACCTGAACCTCCGGAGCTCAGTATCAGCATCCGGCTATCCTCAGGGGACGCGGCTCCACTGCTGGGAAACACACATGTGGCGTGTTTTTGTGCATATTTTGGCATGATTAATAGGATTTCAGCTGATGTGTGTGTGTGCATGAGTGTGTGGTGAACGGCAGTAAACGTTTACAGGCTGATGCATTTTCTCGATGATCGAAGGTGACAGTGCCTCTTGCCGTGACTGTCAGCTATGATATTATACCAATATGGAGATGGTGTCTGTTGTGCCATTCTGCTGACAGAGTTCCTCTTTGTGTGTGTGTGTGCATCCTGGTCAACTGCAGCTGTGTCGCTAACTTTATTAGTATTCAGAGAGGCTCCAGGCTGTCACAGGTCCTTAGGCACTCAGCGGAGGGCAGGAAAAACACATGTCAAAATATATTCACATTGAGCCTGATTGCAGGCAGGCCAGTTGGCTGCAATTTGACGAATGACTTTTAATAGGTCATGCTGCAGCCTCTGCATACTGATGAGCATTTAGGAAAAGAGCAATGGTAATGGGGATGGATATTAAGAGACAAGCAGACAAATGCATCGATGTCCCAACCAACTGATGGGAGACATTATTTATCTTCGGCAGGAGTTTCCTTTCCAAGAAAGTGCCTCATTCTTTCCTACTTATAACAAAGTGCTGCATGGCAGTGGAAGGGCGTAAGAAAACCAACTTTACTGGGAGACAAAGTTCTGCTGAAATTCCATTTATTTTACCAATCACAAGGAGCATCACACCTTTCCTGGACTGGAAATAAGATAATTATGCTTACATTTAATATACTAAGCTTATTAAATAATGTGTGTGACGAGTGAGGGATGGATGGAGCGTGAGATCGACAGGTGGATTGGTGCGGCATCTGCAGACTCTGCACTGGAATATCAGAGTGAAGAAGGAGCTGAGCCAGAAGGCGAAGCTCTGAACTTTACTGGCTGATTCACGTCCCCAACATCACAGAAATAACCTCCACAGGAGTCTGGCATCATCTGAAGCAGCGATCCTCACTGTTAATTCAACAAGACGCACTCAATATACTAAGACAAGAGGAGACCCGCCACCCAAAAAACGCATTCCCATGCTACGTATCCTGCTACGTTGCCAAATCAATAACATTCAGCTTTTTAGCAAGGAATGGTTATCCTAAATATTGCACGGAGTAATGGCATTCTTATGCAACAGTATATGGTGAAAATACAATAATGCCTCCAGAATGTGGGTGTTTCTTTTTCAATGTATATACGGAGCTACCAACGGTGCAGCTCTTCGGCGGAGTTCGGTGCAGCTGAAATCAGCCAAAACTGACAACTCTGACAGGGTCAGTTAGGGCCGTTAGGACAGCAAAGTTTCTGCAAGCAGCCTGCAGCTCTTGTTTGTGGAGAGAACTGCAGCGTTAAGGATCATTATGACTTGTTTAGATAGCATTTTCAGAAAGCCAGTGGCTGCTTCACGAGCCGCAAGGCAAGAGTCAGAGAGACGCATGCGATGAGGAACACTGATCAATCCCTTTGAGATAGGGTGAGGAGCTCGGTCATCCGGGAGGAGATCAGAGTAGAGCCGCTGCTCCTCCGCATCGAGAGGAACCAGTTGAGGTGCGTAGGGCATCTGGTCAGGATGCCTCCTGGACGTCTCCCTGGTGAGGTGTTCCAGGCACCTGAAAATGAAAAATTCTGTACTTTCTTAGCATATTTCCTGTAGTTTCACAGATAGACACCACGCTGGGAAAAAGAGGTTTGCCTGAACTGGTCACAAACGATCGAATTAATTAGCTTAAAATGTTCGAAGTGTTGGAAGTGATCTGCAGTTTAGACACAAATTTTTAGGGATTCTTCACAAATGGGTGGAAATTAGCGGTGTGGCGAAGGTCTGTGCTCTCAAGTGCTTTTCTTGTTTTCCAAACAATCCATCCTCCACCTGAAGTCTTAGCGTTAGCCGCTAACATGAGAGGCAATAAGCTGCTAAACAGTTTACAGGTGAATGTTTAATGTTTTTTCCAGAGGTTCCTAAACGTTTTCATCCACAACATCATTGTTATTGACATTTTAAAGATCCGAATCTGGCATCATCTCGGTGAGAGACGCCGATTTTTGATGGAAACTGCGTAGCTTCTTGCACATGCCCCGATGAACAACGATTAAATAAATGAGATATACAAATCTACATGCCAATCTGTCTTCAATCTGATTTCTCATAATCTGATAATGGCTGTTATGTGATAAAAGATATTACATTTTGCTTTTTGCATGTTAAATTTTCTGTTAACTTCAGAAATCACGTGATCAGGTTTTGGGTGTCCATGTAAACTTGTCTGAACATAAACATCACATAAAGCAAAGCACGTGACTCATATGTAGAGGGTAACGACCACTAAAGGATCCTGCTGAATATGGATTTCCCATGAGCCTTTGCGTTTTTTTCACACTTGGAGAAAAGCGTCATCAAGAAAGTAAAGCTACGTCAACCTTTACTATTGAACTTTGAGATTAGAAAACTGATCTCAGATGACAACCAAACACAGAACTCCAGACATTTACCTCCGCCAAGGAGGTTATGTTTTACCCGGCGTTTATCTGTTTGTGTTTTAGATAACTCAAAAAGTTATGGATGGATTTTCATGAAATTTTCAGGAGTTGCTGAAAATGGGAAAAGAAAGAACTAATTTTTTTTTTTTTTTTGGTGGTGGTGATCCGGATCACCGTTTTGATCCAGGAACTTTTTAAAGACCTTGGTGGAGGTTTGTGCTCTGTGAGTGCTTTTCTAGTTTTAGTTCTTCTTTCCGAGATGCAAAGAACAAACTACAAACAAAAGTTAAAATAGAAACTTTCATCACATTTACAGTACATTTGACTTTATGTTTAACCAACTCTTTATCATCATTTTGGTAGAAAATGGGTCCAAAATGCAGCAATGGAGACACAGATAGACATTTATGGTGGGATTATATTATTTACACAGAGGATCCTCGTGGAAACTGTCACACTCCAGTTCTTGTTTTCTACAGAGAAGCAGAAACTCCCAGCTTGCTTGGTTGAAATGACTTGATGAAATGATTTACTACAGCAATGACAGCAAAGGATACCCCCATCATAGATCTTACCGTTCTAATTTTAAATCCCACACACAAATAGTCATTACTCAGTATTTAACTCAGCCAAACGCGATGGTGCAATAGACAACCCCAAAAAAATTCTTCCGTATTCTTTACACCAGATGTGGAACAAACGGGGGAAAAGAGCGAGCGATTCATGAGCCAAAGAAGTCGGCTGGACTCTATAGTCGACCAGCATTTGGAGAAAACGATGCTAAACCTGCAGATGTGGAATTTACTAAATGGATCACTTTAAATGAGACAAAAATGAGGAGGAGAGAAGAAGAGGAGGAGAGGACAGAAAGAAAAGAAGACAGGAGGAGAGAAGAAGAGGAGGAGAGGACAGAAAGAAAAGAGAAGAGAGTTTTTAAAAGAAAGCAGATGGGAGTCAGATGGTGAAGCAATCAGCAGCAGGCTGATTCACAGTGAAGAATTACTAAAGGCCATGTGAAGACCAAGAAACACACAGACAGATACAGAAAAAAAAGAAAAAATCTGAACATGCAGACGAGGCGGGCGCAGAAAAGTCCAGAATCTAAGTCCACTTTTATTACCTGCTAATGCAACAAGGCTGGAGTCAAACCAGCAGCCCACATACACACAAAACCTCCCGACACGCCCACATTCCATCTGCTGCGTGCTAGGAAAGTATGACGAGGAACTGACTGCGGTGACATGCCGATAACAAACAGGCACAGATCATATTTTAATATGTTGAAAGTTGATAAAGCCATTAATCATGTCAGAAAGGCAGGTGGCTTTGGACACCTCCGAACGATGCCGTGCCAAAGTCAATGAGTGGGAAGAAAGCAGTTCTGTTGTACAAACTGGAACAACATCTGAAGACGCAAAATAAAAAATTTTACATAAATGACACAAGTGAATACATGCCAGCAAGTCTAGGCTCATCAAAAACAAAAACACGCAGGCATTTTGCTTGTTGGTGCAGTTCTAATGAACTACAACTGATATGTGATACGGCATGGCTCTGAGCCAGGCGTAAACAGTCAATGGGGGGTAGCGATTACCTTCCGAAAATATCTCTGGCAGGACTGTTTCTGAAAACCAGCTGAAGCCAGGTCATTAGATAAATGTATATTTCATAATTTCTATCCTACTGGTTTATATATTAATCTTTGCAAATTAGAGACAAACTACACATTAAATAAAAAAACAACATTCTTCTACAAATTCTTTTTTAAACTGTAGAATAATATGACAATTAAAGAAAAAACTTGCATACTTAATAACAATAATAATAATTCAAATCAAAGCTTACATTTAAAGCTTCAGAACTGCCAGGGATGCTCCCAGGTGGTTGCCAAGGGTGGCCAAAGCCACCCTGAATAAAAAGCTGGCCTCCCCAAAGGCCACCCCAGCAAAAATAGTATTTTTTCTATTTATACCAACAATCATGAACTATGAACACGGCGTAGCATGCTTTGTTTATATTTGAATGCCAAAATCTTGCAAACGCTAATAAAATTAAATATTTTATTCAGGCACCTTACATATCAGGTCCTACTAAAAAGAGCGAAGACACCATTTATTCAGGCACCTTACATATCAGGTCCTACTAAAAAGAGCGAAGACACCATGGAGAAGGGCAATGTTGCCACATAAAATGGACACAACCACTTTAGTTTCACATTGATTCACAAGTGATTATTTTCAGCTAGTTGTTGTATTACAGCGCTAACATGTGGATGTAATATACGCGCTGCCACAGTTTAGCTAACGCTAGCTAGCTTAGCTTCATTAATATCATCAGCTACCTAGTTAGCCTTTCCCCTTGAAATAGGCTAATGTTAAATAGCTTTGTGTTTACAAACCTCTCCCCTTTTCTCTGGTGAGCTAGGGGTTTGTAAAACTAGGTGTAAAGCGAATGGTAACATGAGCTAACTGGAATGAAACAATGTATGTTCCTGTTTCATAGACTAATGCTACAGTTAGCCCATGTCTAAAGTGGTATTAGCCACTGTTAGCCCATGGCTAACACTGGCTAACGCTAGCTGTTGTTCATCAAATCAAGTCATACATAAGTTAATGTTATCTCACATTAGCTAAAACATTATTAGCATTATCTTTATACATGGAGAACATTTACAAACCACCTTGTTTTATCACCAGCTAACGTTAGCTGGCTAATTGTGAGAACCAAGGCAAGTGAAATTACAGTGAATTTGGGAAAATAATCAACTGCAGCTAAAACAAACACTCGCAAATATTTTTTAAGAATGTGACTATTTACAAAAGAAAGCCAGAAAGACGGAGATGGAAAGAGTTCAAAGTCTATAATGAATATAAATAAATATAAATAAATAAATATATACGCAATAGACCTCATAATATAACAGGTATTGGATCGGTTCTTGGTATCGGCAGATACCAAAACAGAAGTATCAGAAGCAATATGGAACAAAACAAAATAGTATGAGAACATTCCTCAGACTGGTGTCATGCTACTAATGCAGGAACCAAATAAACATCTAAATTAATGTAACATCTCACACAGCAGTGACGCTGCAAAACCTCTGAATAAACAGGAATGTGTGTGTGTGTGCACGCAAGGGGAGTGGGCTAAGTACACCTCAGGGACTGAGGGTTTCAGGCCCTTTTAAATAAATAAACAAACACATAAAAAAGGCAATCGATAGAAGGAGCCTGATCCGTCGCTCTGGGCCGGTGTTTGGCCTCTCACTTCATCAGCAGGTCCTGGGGCGGCGAGGGAGGGGGCGGCAGGGAGGAAACTGAACCGAGTGCCGGGGGAGGACAGAGAGACAAGGTTGGATTACATCTCTCTTGGTGGTTCGTGGAAGCTAAGACTTGATTTCCCGATTACAGAAAACAGACCTCCATATGCTATCTTGAGTTGAAACACACACATATGTACACAAGATCGCACCTGTCTTCATACTGCCTGCAGCCAGACTCCTCACAAATGATCCAACCTAAACCCACAACATGCAGAAAGCACAACACTCCCTGTGTGTAGCTCAGTTCCACAAAACCTACATTTGTCACAGATTAGCAAGACTGGGCGGCCGTGCAGCTGCGTGCATCTTGCAGCAGTACACTATGAACACCAGTGTGACTGCACTTGCTGAAGAATTCCACCTGACAGCTTCGAATGCCAAGGGCACTTTGGAGTATGTGTGTGTGTTTAAACAAGCCAAACCAGGGAGAGATTTAAGCGCCAGCACGTCCCCCCCCCCCCCCGAAGCCAATCGCGTCGCAGCTGGCTCCCAGTTCCTATGAGCTGCCGCAGCACGCCAAATCTCAGCACAGGGCAGTAATATTCCTGACAAATTAAGACTTGTTCAAAGTTGGAGAAGTGAGGTGGAGGGGGTACAGCGAGCTGGCAACGATTCAAAACAGCAATTCCACTGACATGAGATACGCTTCCCAGAAAGTCTGAATAATATTTATGTTGTGCAGATTTTTTCCTCCTCCAACCTGTATGCAGCCTTTTTCTCCAGATTATTGCTTCAAACTGAATGTGTGGAGCAAAACAAGCAAAAAGACGAAGCAAAAGCAGACAAACGAAACCAAAGCCTGATGCAGTTTTTTATTTTCAACCTGACATGAAGTCTGGTCTAGAAGCGAAAGCAGTTCTGCATCTTTTACATATAGTTTACATGTATAAACAGTATTGTGTGTTATGATTAAGGTTGGCCCACAGATGAAATCAGACACACTCAGAACGTTGCAGACATGCACTCAAAAAACATACCTTGACCATTTTATAGGCGTTCAAGCTGTAAATCTTCTGGTGGCGGATTAACTAGGCAACAATCAAAATGTCACAAGGTAGAGTAATGACAGTATTTCAGCTGAAATCATGGCTGCAGGTCAATCTGAAGCAGGTAGGCTGGATTCTGGTCTAATCTAAACAGGAAACAAAGTTGCTTAATCTTGATCAAACAGCTGGAAAGTGGAAAAAAAAAAGAAAACAAGAAAAAAACAAGAAAAGACGCAAGTAAAGAACGTTTTTGTATCGTGGTTCTCAAAGTATCAAAGTTCTCAAAGTCAAACTTACACCAAACATTGTTAAAAGGACTTCTTATTTTTACAACCACTCACTGGCCACTTTATTCAGCACACCTGTCATCTCCATCATGAGTTCACTGAGCTCCAACTGTCACCAGATCTACATCCAACAGAGCAGCTTTTCTCATGGTGATGAAGTGGAACAGGAGATTCTCATCATGATGTGATGGAACGGGAGATTCTCATGGTGATGAGGTGGAACGGGAGATTCTAGTCAAAGATGTAATTAAAATTTCAATAGCAAACAGGAAAATACTATTTTCCTTTAAATTATACATAATTTATTCCAGCAAAAGGCATTACCTGGGAATGAAACCTGCACCGGCTGCATAGACGAGCTGTGGTCGCCGCCGCCTGCATGTTCTGTCTGCGCAACCAGATGGGCTTTTTCTCCTTTATTTTTTAATTTAACCTTTATTTAACCAGGTAAAATCAGTTGACAACAACTTCTCATTTATAATGATGACCTGGCAAGAGGCCCCAACAAAGAAACGGACAAAACAAAACAAGAACAAACGAGGCCAGACAAGAACAAGTAAAAGGAGGCCATACAGGCAAATAAAGTCTCACAACCAAAAATAAAGAGATTATGAAGTTAAAACCACTTAAATAACCAGTTTAGTTCAGCCACAAGCATCCTTTTTCCTTTTATAAAAATATTGTGGTCATTTGATAAACGTGGCTCTATGCTACTGTAGTTTGGAATGATGATTGTACCACAGATCCTCTCCAGGACAGCCTTCAGCTCCATCTCAAACGCCCGGGGTGAGTTTGCAAGAGGCCAAACTAGTTTTCTGACAACATGCCTCCATGTTTGTAACACTTCACCAAACACGAAGGCAGCTTTTCAGTTTTTCTAGACCCACTTAGAGCAGCGTTTCTTAACTTCTGGAGCAACTTTGGTGTTTCTGTTGGCGGCGTAGCCTTCGCCGACTTCCTGGGCGAGACACGGGTCCTGCAGCAGTTGGACGTTTCAATTCCATGTTGTACAACTGATTCCATTTTTCATCCACACTGCAGAAAGCACATCATCGGTGAGGAAGAGCGCCACAAGATGACTGAAATATAAGGCAAGGCAGCCGTTGGCAGTTGACCTACATAATCCATCCTGGTCCGAGCTCTTCATGCCTTGTAACGACGAGTCATATGAAGCTTTGATCAACTTTATTTCTTTACATTTCAGATGCAGTTTTACTGACGCACCGAGTTGTCCAACAAATGGAAGAGCATCAGCATTAGAAAACTGGTGATGCAGCTTCATCACGCTGTGTTTAAAGGACGACTGTGGCGACAGGCGTGGTAACAGGCCATATGAACGCCATGACAGATGAATGGCACACGTCACCGTCATCCTCACCACTCCAACATGAAGACGGTGCAAATGCACTCTGGAAAATCCAGACCTGAGTTGGAACATGCAGCCTACAAAATACTCATTTTCTAAATCAGTTCAAACCAGGAGAGTTTGATTGGTCCCAGTCATTGATCGATGACATCCATGGCAGAGTGCATATTAGCGTGTGAGCGGTGATGTGATGTGATACAGGATGGCCTGAGGGTCAACCAATTAGCTGTTGACAGGAAGAGAGATGTATGGCTGCCTGATCCGTCTGAAGCTGGGAGCGAGACATGGGAGACTGGACAGAGAAAACATGCTGGTGCTGAGGGCAGAAGCACAACGTAGAGAGCTGGATGAGGGTACAGACAAGACCGCTCCAATTTCCTACCCCAAAGATGCTGCTCCGTTTAAACACTCCTCTTTTGTCCATGTGCTACCAAGAGGCTGTCTTTCGTTCTGTTCTCCATCAGTTAGCAAATCTCTAGCCATTTCTCCACGTTCCCTTCATTACAGACGTCTTCCTGACTGCCTGCTGACTGTTTCTGATGAGGCTTCAGCAAACAGAATCGTCCAAAAGTTTCAGGTCTTTTCTGGAATTTTTCATGGTTCTTAAGGTTCTAACGTTTAGATTTGTTAAACTGTCCTACACTCTTAAAGGCAACGCTTCCTGTTCAGAGTTTCCAACTTATCAGAAGGGAAAAAAAAACAGGAAAAATAGGAAATGAGAGGAAGAAACGGAGACGTGACTTCACATACAGCAGCCAAGAAAAGAGCGTTTGTCAAGCATTAATAAGGGTTTTGTGTGCCTGGGACTCTACAAGGTGCTCCTAAAGGGCGTTCCAATCAGACTGTATATAAAAAGATGGGCGGAGCCTCCGTGCCATCACCTGTAGGTTTCTGAAGAGCTAAATTGAAGCTCGGTGGGCGGTTCCTACCGTCGCCATCTTGGCAGGGGCATGCGTGTCGTTTCGCCCGGAAAATACAAATCTGGGCGAAGAGGTGGAGCTGAGAGGGGGGCTGTGAGTGTCATGGTGGATGATTGGCATCGAGCGAACTCCGAGCTTTCTGTAGCTAAGAGCTAACCGAGCTAACCCGGAGGTAACAGGAGCTAACCAGCTAAAGTAGGTAAGCGGGCTAAAGCTAAGTCACGTTGTTAACCGGCTAAAAACCGCAGTTGCTCTACGTTCTTCTGACTTGAAGCGGGAGACCGGGTACCTGTCAATCAAAAGGACACGCCCCTAAATATGCCAAATTTTGAGATTAAATTAGTTTTAAACAGGCGAGTTAGAAAAAAATTCACTCCCCCCACAGTTGTCATGAAGGTAAACCTGACCTATTAAACCTAAAATGGATTTTTGAACCAGGCTGTAAACATGTTTATTTCTGCTGTAAACATGTTTATTTCTGCTGTGAAGTTGGTCTTTTTAACATGGGAGTCTATGGGGATTTGCTCTGTTTTGCAGCCCCTAGTGGATGAAGGGAGAACTGCAGTTTTCTGCACTTCCACATAGGCTTCACTTTTAACCGCTGGAGCTTCCGTCCATCTTTCCTATACAGTCTATGGTTCCTGTACGTAGTGCTGCTGCAGGGCCCTGTTAACTGTGCACCGGGATCCGGAGTGAGTCCGGAAACCACGAAGTTCCAGATATCCTGGAAAACTGGTTAAACGACTGTTAAAACTAATGTTATGAATCCTTTTATGCTGCTTTGAGTTGCCACTTGTTTCTGCACGCTGCGGCAGGAAGAACTGCTCAGTACTCCCCTCTGTAGACCAGCATAAGGAATCTGCAGGCAAGCGAAGGGCCAGGTTCCTCCGGCCCACCTCATTCGGCATTGTAGGGTGGCGCGAGGGCTCTACAATCAGCAGCGAGTGCACGTCGGCGTTCCTGGAAAGATGATTCAGCTGAACCGAGATGAATGAGGGTTAAAAATGACAACGAGTACTAGAAGGTTTGGACTGGACAGAGGGTCAAAAGGTCAGCATAGTCTTCAGAGTTTATCTTCTGGGGAACAGGAATATTAGTAATTAATCCCAATTTACCCAGTTTTCTATCAGGTCGAGAGGGGTTATTCTGAAACCTCGCTAAGGAAAAAAATCTTTAGAAAAGAGCATCCCCATCTAACCTCTTCTGGGGGGGGAGGGGGGGGGGGGGGGGAGGGTGTAAGGAGCGAGGTAAATGCTGTTAGCAGTGACACCACAGTGTGACCTCATTCAGGAGGTTTATTCCACATGCGTCGGGGTCGTAAGCGCGTCTGTTAGCAAGATAGAGGTTGTGGTTGGTGAAGCGTGGTCAGGCATTTGGTTGGCTGATGATGGTGGGGGGGGGGGGGGGGGGGGCGTGACAGAAATGTGATGAGTCCAAAGACAATTCCTTACATTTTTAATTGAGGGTTTCTGTAAATCCCCAGCGGTGAGAGAAGACTGGTTAGCTGTCATGACAGAGAAATGATGCTGTAAAACAGCGAGGTTAACCTTTAATTATTGGCTGCTTCCTTATTGCTTTCACACAGCAGTGATTTATCCTCCCTCTACTTCTCCTTTCACTCCAGGATGAAGTGAAAACACCACCTTACTGCCATTTACTGGATTTGACTGATGCTTTAACTTTTGTTCTCCAGAGGCTTTACAGCTCCGAATGAGACGGGTATTACGCTAATTAGCCAATCATATATCATGCTATTATGTCATGTTCATACCTGCTGAGCTGCAGTGGAAACTGGCTGTTTGGGGGAAAATGCATCACTTTCCATCTCACATGCTGGTAAATTCATATGCTGGTGTACTTCTGACATTTTCTAAGGATCCATACTGGATCCAAGATATAACTTGCCATTCTCCATCAATTCCAGACCCTCGTCCTATCAACACCAAGCACATACAACCCCCCCCCGTCCTCTGCCTGGCGGGCTGCATGTTATTAGAAACACATGTGGGGCGCCACCGTTTTTCTGCTTGAATTGAGACAAACATGCGTAAAGTTTTGGGAAGCAAACACAGCCCCAAGACCCAAAGAGACATGC
This sequence comes from Telmatherina bonti, assembly GCF_933228915.1. Taxonomy (NCBI): domain Eukaryota; kingdom Metazoa; phylum Chordata; class Actinopteri; order Atheriniformes; family Telmatherinidae; genus Telmatherina; species Telmatherina bonti. The sequence goes on along the minus strand of NC_136624.1, from coordinate 39,062,188 downwards.
GGCCTAATAAGGCAGCGGCGGTCCAGTCGGCAAAAACACACGCGAAGTGAAGAGGAGAGGCATAAAAACAACTTATACCATAAACAACCACAACAAGAGCTGTTTTCCTGCAAAAGCAAAAAGAAATGCACAGAGATTCGCTGAATTACGGCCACGGTGATGGATTTCTGAGTCCGCTCCACGTAAGAGTGTGATCCATGGGTCTCAGTGGCACGGCTTCCAACGGATCAAACCGAACAGGGAGGCTCAGAAACTCCTCCAGCCCCTCCACTGCAGAACTCATCAATACAGCCGCATGTTTACCCAAGGCTTTAGTCCTGCTTTCAGCAGATGTCCAGTCGCCAGATGACGAGGCTGGAAGTTTGAGAGGGCAGCAATTCTCGCCAACATGAACGATTAGATGCAACTGCAGTCGCACTCCGCTTCACCGATGGGAACGACGGGCACAAAAAGAGTCACAGGGAGTAGAACCATCAATCCCCCGTAGAGACGTCGGAGATGAAGTGATAGAAATCATCCAGCGGTGAAGACGCAGTTTAAGAGGGACATCACTCTTCTGACGAGGGTCGGCTCGACCTGGATTCAACAGATGAGCCATAACTCAGGCAGGTAGAAGTCTTCGTCTCATAGAGTAGTTCCTTCTAATACTGTGTTCTGCAACTTTATATCTCCCGACACACACACACACACACGCGCAAACACACACACACACACACACAAGCTCTTTAACATTGCAACCAAAAACTATTCAGTGATTTTAAATGGTAAAATAAAAAAAATTTTAAAAAGCCATTTTCCATCTGTTTTCTTGTTTTTATTTTTTTTCTTGAACTTAATACCTAAGCTTCACTCACAAACCCACACACACATACACGCACACACTCACACACACAGAAAAGCTGGCTGGCATTCAGAAAACACAAGCTTTTATCAGCCTGCGTTTAGCTCACAAGACATGTTTGGACACGTGATATTTACCTTTCAGCTGAGACTGGACAGTAAATCAGGTGATGGATTTCCCTCAAGTCCTCATAACAATGTTGCATCACCAAAACAGTTTCATGGTGTGAAACGTGATGATGAATAGAAGCAGCTGGGGGGAAAAAAAACTTTCTCCATGTTTAACAGTCAGTCTTTTACTGGTAAGAACAACATGGTTTCAACCAACTGGAGGACTTGAGGTCTGCACACAGTCACCGCTGTCTGTCTTGATCTGGAGTCCTTATGGACTTGTTTTTTTTCCTATAATACAATTATCTGCCATAATAATAAATAATAATAATAATAATAATAATAATATTTCTGTAGTACTTTCAAGGCACCCAAAGTGCTTTATGTTATGATAACATGCACAGAAAATCAGCCAGTCTGCAGCAACGGCCTTCCAACCACCACCAAACATTCATACACACCAGCGTTGCAAACACCAGATGCAATAATGACAATGTGTTTTGCCCAAGGGCACAACAGCAGATTTACTCAGGGGGTCTTCTGGTCACTGGACAGCCCGCTCTACCACCTGAACCACTGCCGCCCTCATAAAAACTCATGCTGCATGAATGAGCAACCTGACGTTGCTGATGAGAATATGAATTTACATTTCACAGCTTAGTTTTTAGGTACATTTACCAGGTTGGACCAGCTTTCGTCTTCTGAACTGCCTCAGTTGTTCCTGGAAAAGATTCCTACAGTACCAGTGAGAGGACAGCTAGGAAGAAGCTTCACAAATTGTGCAACAAAAACACTTCAAACTGAACATATGACTCAGACGCGGTGAAAAGGCCCTCAGTGCTGCATCCAGCTTTTACAGATGGAGGAAAGCGTCAACATTCCTCTGAACAGCTGATCAGAAGCTGATTAACCCACCTTTACTCCATGTGAACGTCTATTAATGAGACTGCTGCTGCTTAGTCTTCTGCTTCACGGATACAGACATATAAACTAAACAAGGACACACACACCAACAAGCTTATAAAAAGATATTCCTTATGAGGTCTAGAGGCTCAGAAACATCATGTACACCCCAATCAGGACCCCAAAAATACGATTCCTCCTCATTAAGACCAGACTGGGGGCTTAATGAAGACTACTGGCCTCAACAAGGTCCACATGGAGCAGAAAAAGGTCCTAATAAAGTAAGTACAACAAAAACACGAGGTCTATCCTCCCATTCTACAGGTTATGTTCCGGATCACAGACAGAGGTCAACAGCTTTCCTCTTCAGACTCCTGATCGATCGATTGATTGGGGAGTAAACAGATAAGGAAGCACCAGTAGCAAACGTTCACCTCGTACCTTCTGAGTAAAGAACGTTGGTAAGGTGTGAAAAAGCAAGCAAAGCGACACGTGCAACGTGTTGCAGAGCATCATTGTTCATTTTTAAACAGCTCTTTGGTTAATTTTTTATTTCCAGGCCAACTTGTGACACTTTCATCTCGTCCTGTGACGTTATACCGTTTAATCATTTAGAGATGTTCTCCTGCCAGCGTGTAGATGACCAGCAGCTGCTCCGAAGGGTTTTAACACCAAAAACACAAAACAGGAGGAAGTCTTAACTTCTTTACACGTGTCACACAAATCCTCCCTCTGCATATGTGCAGGAAAATAAACAACCTTTGCCTCCCCTGCCCTCAACTTTCCCTTGCTCTGCTCTGTCTGCGTCATATGAGGGCGTATAAACATGAGCCTCTGCGGATCAGCGCGCACAGAAACAGGATATTGGAGTGATTCCCCTCACCTCTGTCTCTTGAACCTGCACTGCAGACGATGAAAAATGGATGCTTTCCCCACAAAATAAGAAAAAATAAAAAGAAAGGGAGGAGGTCATGGTGAGGTCACCACCGCTCCGTTTCACGCCTGTTGAGGTGGTTTCAGCCTCAGCATCCCAGTGGAGGACGCAGAAAGCGCTCATTGTGATCTATAGAACCATAACTCTGCACACCACAACAACTCAGCTGTCAGCTCAGAGTGGTGACTGCAGATAATAACAGACCGTTTCAGCTTTTATAGCATGTGAACAACACAATGTGGTAAGTTGCTGCTGAAGCGGACAGTCAGGTCATGGTGCAAGCCAACCAAAAACCAATCAGAAGTCTAAACTGAGCTCTGAAACAAGGATGGATGGAAAGTCTCCAAAGCAGGGAGCAGAACAGGGAGGAACAAGAACCAGCTCTGGAACCAGAAAGCAGAGCTTCATGCTACACACCCAAAAACCGGGCCAGAAATTTGGACTCAGACCTAAAGATTACCAACCAGGCTACAAATCCAGGTTCAGGGATTGATTCAGACCTAAAATCTACCAACCAGGCTACAAATTTAAGTGCAGGGATTGATTCGGACCTTAAAATCTACCAATGGGGCCAGAAATCTCGGTTCGGTGATGGACTGTGACCCTAAATCCACCAACTGGGCCAGAAATCTGGGTGCAGTGACGGATTTAGACCTAAAATCCACCAACGAGGCCAGACATCTGGGTGCGGCGACGGACAAGGACCTAAAATTCCCCAACCGGGCCAGAAATCCGGGTGCTGTGATGGACTCGGACCTAAAGATTACCAACCAGGCTACAATTCAAGGTGCAGGGATTGATTCGGACCTAAAATCTCCCAATGGGGACAGAAATCTCGGTGCAGTGACGGATTTAGACCTAAAATCCACCAACCGGGCCAGAAATCCGGGTGCAGTGACGGATTTAGACTTAAAATCCACCAACCGGGCCAGAAATCTGGGTGCAGTGACGGATTTAGACCTAAAATCCACCAACCGGGCCAGAAATCTGGGTGCAGTGACGGATTTAGACCTAAAATCCACCAACCGGGCCAGAAATCCGGGTGCAGTGACGGATTTAGACCTAAAATCCACCAACTGGGCCAGAAATCTGGGTGCAGTGACGGATTTAGACCTAAAATCCACCAACCGGGCCAGAAATCCGGGTGCAGTGATGAACTCGGAGCCAAAGTTTGAAAAACACTAATTGAATTGGAAAGCCGGCCTACAATCACATGAACCCACATGACCCCAGCGTGACATGATACAGTTTGAGACACTTCATGGTTAAAAACAAAACAAAAACTATTCAACAGGATTTTGAGGGATCTGATTCTTGTCTTCTGGCCCTTAAACACCAGAAAGAAGATTAAACAATGGCATATGACTTAGTAAAATATCTTTAAAAATGTTACTAGGTTTTTTTTTTTTTTTTTTACATTTTGTTAAAAACTTCAGATTCTAAAAATGAACTTTTAACATTTTTTCATGGGTCTTCATCAAAACTAGTCTTCATCTTTAGTCCACTTCATTTCTGTAAGAGGGTCTTTACAGGTTCCACCTAGAGAACCTATAAAAACACCTGCAGCTCATTCAGAACTCTGCTGCTCCAATCCTCACCCAGAAAGACCCAGAAAGTGGACCACATCAGTCCAGTTCTGATGTCTTTACCCGGGCTACATGTCCGTCAGAGGATGGACTTTAAAGTTCTGTTGTTGCTCTATAAACCTGACTGGTTCAGGACTGAAATACATCAGAGACCCCTTAACCCAGAACGAACCTCCGGACCCCTCAGGTCATCTGGATCCGGTCTTTTATCAGTTCTAGAGTCAGAAGCAGACCTGGATCCAGGTGGAAGACCCTCCTGTTTTCAGCTGTAAAAGTCCAAACCTGCTTCTGTTTCTTTTGAGCTTCCCTTTTTAACACTATCGAGCTCTTAAAATCGATCGTTTTTTGTTTTTAATCCTAAACTAGCTTCTCAGTGAGTCCGCCTGTTGTGCTGGGGAACAGCAGGGTGTCGTCGCCTTGCCTCTGGCTGCCGTTTCTTCATGACGGGATGCAGAAGCTCCACTTTAATGCCGATTCTCCTTCGATGAACACACGGGTCAAAACAAGCATAAAAGATTCTGCGTATTCATATCAGCCGCACGCCAGCCGACGCAGTCAGCCGCACTTTCACCTGTCATTCCACAGCTCTCACAGCACGCAATGACTAATAACCCATCCCAGACTCATTACTCCGTCCGTGAACGCCATACAGCTGGATGATGATGGAGCGCGGAGAGAGGAGAAGCAGTCAGCTAATCTTAGCATGCCATCTAGTGGTGGAAGGTGGAGCTGCTCAGAGGCAGAAGGCTGGGATTCCTGGCATCATGACAGACATCACACAATGATGGAATATAATTAGACTTAAATTATTTAAACACAAAGACAAGCCAACACACCGATGCGTCGCACGGTTCTTTCAGAAAGTCTGGAATAAAAAGCTTCACTGGCGTTCGTTTATTAGGCTTTTGTTTTTCTCTTTACAGAGGAGAATAAAGTCATTTTCCACAGCACAAAATGTATTCACCCCAATCTAAATCTCATTGATTTCATGCTCTATTCAGCTGGAACAAAAAAAAGAAAAAAAAAGATGCCGACTCAGCAGAGAACTTGACAGTTTCTCTTAAGGAAAGGCTACAACACAATGAAGATTAATGTGCCTCAAAAGCAAAAAGAACTGAATGCCTATTAGTCAATAGACTGGATATAAGTTTTAAATAAAACCCCAATGCGGTGCGCTGTGGATAATTAGCCGCAGTCATCTGGATGTAGGACGCCGCTGCAACCATAACTGGATCACAACAGCACCTTTACGTGGCACTGCAAGCAGAACCAAGTGGGTTCTGACACATCCTCCGCTACGGTGACATCATGCCCATCAGAAACGCCTCCTGAAAGCGGCTTAATGAACATACAGCACAGAAAGGACCCCAATTAGAGTCCCGGCGAGGAGGGGAGACGCCGTACCGCACCACGTAAACAAACTTATCTTGACAGGGTCTCTTGGCCAGAAGGAGGTAGATGGGCGGATAGCGGAGGAGGCCAAGAGAAAATGAATTACCTTCCTGACACACGTCAAAGCCAATCACCACGAAGCATCCTTTGCTGTTCCCGCGCCCCCAAATCCCCGCCACCACCGTTGCGTTTCATCTAGCGGTGTTAGTATGCACGCAGGCCCTGCGCCAGCCTTCAAATGTATTCATTTATTCAGAGCCCCTCGGAGAAATCACAGTGTCTTGTTGTCCTTTTTTTCCTCGGCTGTCCAGATGGAATTTGCGTGAATAACATCAGTTTAGTGAGGCAGAAAATAAGTACAGGCTAGCATGGCAGAGGGGTACTAGATTACACCCTCATCCACCCCACCCCCTCTTCTTTAGAAAAAGAAGACAAGTGTCACCTTCATATACTTCTGTCTCTCTGTCAGTCTTCCTTTCTCATTTTCTACTCAAGTCTTATTGAAAGTTGGCAGACGGGGACAAAATCTCAGATACATTCTGCATTATCATGCGCTGCAGGTGCAATTAAACCAAAAACCATGAATCAAAGAGCCGGAGCGGCTTCTTCGTTAGATGACTGAGCCCCGTGCTCATTTATCCAGGCTTTGTTTTGCATTTACAACACAACTAATTGCATTAATTTGTCAGATTTTCCGCTAAAAGAAGCATCTTCAACGACGGAATGGATATGTCCGACTTCCATAAAAATCCAGACAGATTAAAAGGACTTTAGTTACTACAGAGTGGAAAACCTCGACATCCAGTAAACCTGAAAATATTTGCAAAACTCTCAGAATTACAAGCGATGAGATTTTTCAGGATCCGTGTGAAGAACTTTGCATTTATCTGAAGCCAGAAGAGCAAGACGAGGACAGAAAGCTGCCAGTGAAAACATCTGGATTAAATCCTACCTCTCTGATAACGGTGCTGCAGTATCCCCGGTACAGGCCTCCAACACCCTGCACACACACACACACACAATGAATATAATTCTATAAAAACAATTTTATATTAGTTTCAGTCAGCTGCAGCATTAAAACCACTGAGAAAATGGACATATTTGACTCAAACTAATCAGTCACTGTGCAGAACCAGGTGTGTTGGAGCAGGGATACATGGAAAACCTGCATGACAGCGGCCCTTGAGCAGCAACGTTGGGCACCCCTGAGGGGCGACGTAACTCCTGAGTTACGATCGTAGACTGTATATAAAGAGATGGGCGGAGCCTCCGTGACGTCACCCGTAGGTTTCTGAAGAGCTGAATTGAAGCTCTGTGGGCGGTTCCTACCATTGCCATCTTGACAGGGGCATGCGTGTCGTTTCGCCCGGAAAATACAAATATGGGCAAAGAGGTGGAGCTGAGAGGGGGGCTGTGAGCGTCATGATTGACATCAAGCAAACTCCGAGCTTTCTGTAGCTAAGAGCTAACCGAGCTAACCCGGAGATAATAGGAGCTAACCAGCTAACGGAGGTAAGCGGGCTAAAGCTAAGTCACGTTGTTAACCATCCAAAAACCGCGGTTGTTCTACGTTCTTCTGACTTGAAGCGGGAGATCGGACACCTGTCAATCAAAAGGACACGCCCCGAACTTCGAGATTAAATTACTTTTAAACTGGAGAGTTAGAAAAAAATTCACTCCCCCCACAGTTGTCATGAAGGTAAACATGACCTATTAAACCTAAAATATTTTTGTACCAGGCTGTAAACATGTTTATTTCTGCTGTAAACATGTTTATTCCTGCTGTAAACATGTTTATTCCTGCTGTAAACTTGTTTATTTCTGCTGTAAACGTGTTTATTTCTGCTGTAAACATGTCTATTTCTGCTGTAAACATGTTTATTCCTGCTGTAAACTTGTTTATTTCTGCTGTAAACGTGTTTATTCCTGCTGTAAATATGTTTATTTCTGCTGTAAACGTGTTTATTTCTGCTGTAAATATGTTTATTTCTGCTGTAAACATGTTTATTCCTGCTGTAAACATGTTTATTCCTGCTGTAAACATGTTTATATCTGCTGTGAAGTTGGTCTATGGGAGTCTATGGGGATTTGCTCTGTTTTGCAGCCCCTAGTGGATGAAGGGGGAACTGCAGTTTTATGCACGTCTGCACAGGCTTCACTTTTAACCGCCGGAGGCTCCGTCCATCTTTCATATATGGTTTATGGATAGAGAAATGACCCAACTGTACTTCTTGTCTGCTTTGTTTAAGCTTCGTTTAAAACTGTGTTTAGCTTCAATGTTTGCTTCAACATGAACTCGGATACCTCTTCTCTGAGCGTGGCCAGCAGCATGTTGTAGGTGGTGGATGAGGGACAGGCCTGGGTTCTCTGTTTCACCACCTCGGTGGGCACCCGGATCAAACACGCCACCTGGAAGATGAGAAATAAAACAAGGTGTTTCCTAAACTTGTGCCATGATGGTGAGGCATGACGAGAGCAATTACATGGAGCTGGAGGGGTAATGTCTACTTCAGTTAGGGTGCAACACAGCCAATTAAACGTTTTCATGCAGCCAAAATGATCCCGCTGCAACAGTTGTCATGTCTGCAGAAAGGTCGTCACGCAGGCTGTGTATCTGTGTCCAAAGAACATGCTTCTGTCAAACCCACTGATAGATTCAGACACACACCTCAGTAACCACGCTCCCTGCTCAAGTTCCAGCCCATCCACCATATGTCAACAAAAATATGGACTGCCAACAGCAAGTGAAGATAGACATGAATATTTATGCCTCTTAAGAAGGCAGACAGGCAGGCACAGCTGCCCACCTGGCGACTTGATTTCCCATTTATCCTGCATCGGAGTGGAAACGCCGGCTAACGGCGAGCAATCTTACAGAGCGGTTGGTGAGCCGACTGCCCCCCCAATGACTCCCCCAAGTCGCGCAGATGCCCGTCTGTCAGTGCCACCCTCGCCACGGCGACGTCAAGTAGAGAGGGATGGAAGGAGAGAAAGAGTGATGAGATGAAATGCATCCTTTTTCCCCGCTGCTGCTACTCCTCCGCTGGGCTATCCATACTGATTTAGCAGCAGGGCCCCCGACATACGGCTCTACGGCCATGAGGGAGCGAAGGATACCCCAACAGCTGCTGCAGGAATCATTTCAGATGGCCACTTGTCCTCTGTCATTTCCTCAGCCTGACACCAGGGAAGGCCTCTAGGCATGAAGCACGCGCTACAGAGCAGAAAGGGAGAAAGGACACATGATGGAAGTGAAACTTTTCAAGTTTGTGTTGATCTTAACTGCATTATTATGTTTTTTTCTGCAAGGCAGAAATACAAAACGAGCAGATAAACTTCCAGCTCTACATAAAAGCAACAGCAAATGAAGCAGATGAGCCGCTGTGATGATACTCCGACGGTCCGAGTGCGTCTGAAACGTGGTGCAACACTGCCATCAAGTGGCGAAACACGCATCTGTACCCAGACTGTCACGGCTTGCATCCCAACCTGGGAGCTTATTATCGATGTGAATCGCGTTTTTCTGCAAGAGAATCTCATCAAATGCAACAAAGATGATGTTTATTTAGGAGCAACTTCTGCTAATTGTGCAGGAGAATGATGCTGATTGCAGGTTATATCAGATATACGCAAACAGAAGACAATGAGGGGAACTTGAATCTGAAAACTTTTAAATCGGAAAAAATAGAAATTAAAGTGAGAAAGACCTACACTGCTTCTTCTGCCTTTCCTCTGGCTTGCAAACTTCTAAATCTATTAGCAATCTGTTCAACTCCCCCCACCATTCATCTTTATTTACAAGCTCTTGGACTCATTAAGCAGACTTCATTAAGAAGCTGCTGTCTTTAAGCTTCCTCTTGTTGTTAATCCAGATGACAGATTTCAGTTTCTAAATTCTGCAAACTTCCTGGAAAGAAGCTGCGGCTCAAGCTGCAGTAAGGAGCGGGACGGCCCAGCACATCACTGGCCTCAGCCGGTGCCGAATCCTTCAGCTGCGTCTTCAGTCGCCTCATCTCTTCAGCGCTTGTTGCATTCAATAGAAAAACCTCGTTCTTATTGAATCAAACCTATTTGTCAATAAAAACTGTCCTGCAATCGCCACCGAGATGACAGTGCTCCCGTCACTTATTCGAGAAAAGAGCAGAACCAGTTGTAGAGGATTAATTATGATGACTAAAAAGCAATAAATCACATTTAGCTCAACATTGTCCTGATGGACGTAACTTCTCTGAAACTCAGAGCAAAGCCGGCGAAAAGGAAGGAGGCAGGAAGAGAGGGAGACAAGAAGGTCACGAAGAAAAGAGAGGATGGAATGAGGACACTGCGAATCTCCAACTCTGAAACAACAGCCGATAAATCACAGAGCGTGGAGCTGCTCAAAGGCGATCCATGGATTATTTCTCACTGCCAAGTTAAGTGGTTGCCAGTTCCCCCCCTCCCCAAAAGAAAACTGCTCCCCCCTTCTCACTGTCCCCTATCTTGTCATGTCACACTGTATTTTGCAGAGCATCCTCCTGCAGACATGCGGCGGTGGAGGAGGACGACGACTGGGGGGGGTATAGGTGCGAGAAAACCCTGCTGCCTGGCCTTGACAAATGAGCTTTCAGGGCAGACGTCGAGCGAATGGGAATGAAGATAAATCTGATCTAATGGCTAGATAACAGCCTGCTAGAGCCTGACAGACGCCATCAGCTTACACATTCTTTATAGCAGCGTCGCACATCTGCAGTCACACAAGGTGGGGGGGGGGGGGACACCGTTCTCTGTCCCGCTTGGTTTACACGGCTCATACTAAAACGGGTTCAGTCAGGACATTCTGCAGAGGAGGATCGGTTCTGGGGAGACCATCTTTGACCATCTTCGTTGTGAACATCGCAACAAACATGGAGAGAAGTTTGCTACGTCGCCTGAAGCCAAACCGGCATTTACTTCAGTTTATATAAAGCAAATAAAACTTCATTTTTCCAGCTTTTCCGGTGTGTTCGCCAGTTTCAGGATGGCTCGAAATCCCCCGAGTGGGGGATTTGGATCAGGAGATCTCAGAGATCCTCGAGTCGTTACTGGACAGCTTCTGCATCCTGAAGGAGTCCAACTTAACATGATGTACGACGGTCTTTAAGCAAAGCTTGGAACGGCGTAAAGTCATTAAGTCACATGACACCAAAACCTTGTGGCTGCAGCCAAAAGCATCAGATGCTGCAGTGGCTCTCGTCTTGCTGTACCAGCTGGGAACCATCTGTCTAATGACACAACTCTGTCCTGATTGGCTAAAAGCCTCAATGGCCACTTTACTTCCAAAAACATTAAATCAGGAAATGTTAGAGCTCACTAAAAGCCCGACTCTTGAACTTACTGAGGTCTACGTTGAGCATCAAGGCCAACAAATGTAAAAACTAGACATATTTCCTGCAGAATAAACTCCTCTTTGGTAGGACTGAACTAGACTTTAGTCTAACTCAGGGGTCTGAAACCTTCGGCTCCAGAGCTGCAAGCGGCTCTTCACACTTCCACAATGGCTCTCGATGACACTGGCTAAACATGCTGAACTGTTGGACTGTTTGGAGTCAGCTGTAGACCAGATAAGAGTCTTCAGAAATGGTTCCCAATCCTCACAAAATAAATATGTAGCATAACTCAACCCCCTCACCAAACTAATTTATGCGACCTGGACCATATTGGAGCCTTTTTACATATTGTAGGAAAGTCCATCAGCTAAACAAAATAAAACATCTAGAACATTTAAAACAACTGCTCCTCAACAGGTGGATCGCAGGCAAAACTTTGACCTGGTGCTGAAGATTTTTTATAGCTTTGATTCTAGATTTCTGCCAAGAAGATGGACGGGCCTCAGTGACACCAACCGTAGGCTTCTGAAGAGCTAAATTGAAGCTCGGATGGCGGTGCCCATCGTCGCCATCTTGGTGAAAATCATGCAAGCCGTCTCTCCCGAAAAATACAGAAATGGGCGAAAAAGGAAGAGCTCAAAACAAATTCAGTTCTCCCCCCACAGTTGTCATGAAGATAAACCTGACCTATTAGACCTAAAATGTATTTGTACCAGGCTGTAAACATGTTGATTCCTGCTGTAAACGTGTTGATTTCAGCTGTAAACGTGTTGATTTCAGCTGTAAACGTGTTGATTTTAGCTGTAAACGTGTTGATTTTAGCTGTAAACGTGTTGATTTTAGCTGTAAACGTGTTGATTTTAGCTGTAAACGTGTTTTCTGCTGTAAACGTGTTGATTTCTGCTGTAAACGTGTTGATTTCTGCTGTAAACGTGTTGATTTCTGCTGTAAACGTGTTGATTTCAGCTGTAAACGTGTTGATTTCTGTTGTAAACGTGTTGATTTCAGCTGTAAACGTGTTGATTCCTGCTGTAAACGTATTGATTTCTGCTGTAAATGTGGTGATTTCTGCTGTAAACGTGTTGATTTCTGCTGTAAACATGTTGATTTCAGCTCTAAACGTGCTAATTTCTGCTGTAAACGTATTGATTTCTGCTGTAAACGTATTGATTTCTGCTGAAAACGTATTGATTTCTGCTGAAAACGTATTGATTTCTGCTGAAAACGTGTTGATTTATGCTGAAAACGTGTTGATTTCTGCTGTAAACGTGGTGATTTCTGTTGTAAACATATTGATTTCTGTTGTAAACGTGGTGATTTCTGCTGTAAACGTGATTTCTGCTGTAAACATATTGATTTCTGTTGTAAACATATTGATTTCTGTTGTAAACGTGGTGATTTCTGCTGTAAACGTGGTGATTTCTGCTGTGAAGTTGGTTTTTTTAACATGGGAGTCTATGGGGATTTGCTCTGATTTAGAACCCTTAGTGGATGCGGGGGAACTGCAGGTTTTGTCACTTGGCCAGTCAGGTTGTGTTTAAAGCGAAGGCGGCGGCACTTAATATAGCAATAACTATGATGTAATTGGTACAGATTTACCCATATCTGGTTTTTATGTATGCACATCTTTTTTAGTGTATACATTTTAACGTATTGAGGATCTGAAATATCCAGCATGTGGTGAAGCTTACAGTAGGTCTACGGGGATGGAGCTGGTTCGGGTTAAGGAGCCCTAAAACATGCAGGTTTTTGTTTTTTCACTTATTTTGTTGATTTACTTAATTTTCTATTTTTGGTGTTTTGTTTTCGTTAACTTATTTTGTCATTGTGTATGTAAGAAGGTTTTAATAACTGCTGTATGCTATCAGGAGGCTGCGTTGGACCAGCGACCTGTCCAGGTGTATCCTGCCGCTCGCTCAGTGATTGCTGGGATAGACTCCAGATTCCCCGCGACGCTTAATCGGACCAAGTGGTTCAGAAGGTGACTGACTATTGGGAGGCGCAACATGTCGGATATATAAAGTCGCCCTAAAATTCATTCATATTCTTTCATTAAAGAAAAGAATTCATTTACAACAGTCACTCAAATAATTCATAAGAGCTATAAATTTGCTAAATTATTATTTAGTGATACAAGATACTGTTTTTTCATTTAATTGAGTTGAAGAAAAAACAACAAATCGGTCCTGGAGAAATTAGAGGCCTTTTCTAATGAACAATTGGACAAAATACCTGCCAACAGGTGTAGAGGTCTGTGGGAGGTATGAATATATTTATTATATATACACATACATGCAGATTTTAGCCATTTTTTCATAGAATTGCATTTAATTTCTTCAACATCAAACTTGAAAAATAAAAATTAACCCACAAATTTTTTTTATTCCATTTTTCTTGTAAGGTTGGAAACATAAAAAAAAAAAAAAATCACAAATATCTACATCCCATCTGATAATTTTTTTTTTGCTACAGCTTGATGTTTTTCTTTAGTTTAAAGCCTAAAATATTATTAAAATCATGGCTCTTTACAAATAATATAGATATATTTTTGATTAAGTTCTTTTTAAAAATGTCACCTGCAGCTCCATACAAGTTTTATTTAGGCTGCAGAAATGTTGTCCAGATCAATACTTTACCACATTTTACTCTGTGTGATCATAAACCTGATAGACAGTTAAATCCAGAAAAATAATGGAACGTATGCGAATGAAGACGCGCTGTATTGAGACACTCGTACCTCCACAAACACCAGTAATACGTGCATGCGACAAAAAAAAAAAGCAGCAAAGTTCTGCAGAATTGGCTGCAAACATTCAGAACCACCAATAAATTAACTGCTGATTGAACAGAATTCATTTTAACAAACTAATAACTGTTAAAACATGAGATTTAAGTCATCTGTTGCGCATCCTGCTGCTTCTGCCGTTCTGCTCGGGTCATGACCAGCAGTTGTTGCATCACGCTGCAGGTGTTTGGGCCTTTTAGAAGCGTCGTGGCAACGGCAGGATGAGCTTTCCTGCTTAAAGCCTGAAGCTTAGACTCTTTGAACAGGAACGAACTGGAGTCGCTGGGATGCAGCTGGATACCGCCCCTGCTCTGCTCAGCCCGGCTCGCCGGATTTACGCCTTTGATGTGCTCAAATCCAGCGCGGGGTTAAAGGCAGCCGCGGCCTCCGCCTCACCTTTCACATACAGCTCACCTGTGCTGAGAAAATTCTCCTCACATCGATCATCGCAGCTTTAACGCCACTCGCAGGTCGAGTTAGCGCTCGCTGATCTGAGAGGAACCTGTCAAGCGACCCCCCTCCTAAACTGGAATAATTCCATTTCATGAACATGCAAAAGTTGTCAAAATAACCAAAAAGCAATGAATACTGAAGACGTAGCATCTCCATACCACCCCCCCTTTCCCCCTTCATGTGAATACCAGTGGCCCCCACATGGCTCAAATGCTGCGGTTCACTTCAAGTGACTGGGAGAGGATGAGCCGAGGAAATTGCTCTGCTCCTCGTCGGTTCCAAGCCTGAATTCCCCCGGACTAAATTGGCAGAGTCTGGGGGTCCGCGCTGGGAAAGTAGATGAGTCAATAGGCAGTAATGAGATCTTATTTACCCAGCTGGTGGGGAAAATACTGGAACGATCCTGAGGAAGCTGCCTTAACTCACCCAGCTGGACCCCAGAGACCTACAGCCAAACCCCCCCTCCATCCCCTCCTCCACATCCCCCTGCGGCACCCTTTGAATAGCGCTCTGTGAAATTTAGAAGGCAACAGCATTAACACACATGTACAGAAACAACAAGGCAGGAAGATGCAGCGAACACAAGCGTGCACGACGGCTGGATGCCTGAAGATGGCAGCACTGGGAATGAGGACGTCCTACACAAATAAGAAGGTAAAAATACAGCAAAAAAGATAAGAAACTTTATTTATATAGCGCTTTTCATAGACACAAGGTCACAAAGTGCTTCACAACAATAAAACATAAAAAACCTGCAACGTGTGGAAAAAATAAATAAAAACAGTATAAATACACAGCAGTATCACCATGTCTTTTTAGAGCTAAAATGCCTGAAAAAATATGTTTTTAAGAGGTTTTTAAAAGGATCTATTGAATCCAGAGAGCACAGATCCTGGAGAAGCTCATTCCAGAGACGGGGGGGCGACAGCTTTAAAAGAACGGTCTCCCCGGGCCTTAAAATGGGTTCCTGGGACCATCAACAAGTGTTTCCCGGTCGACCTTAGACCTCGAGCTGGACTGTAGGGCTTCACTAAGTCCTCAATGTAACTAAGGTCCTGTCCGTGTAGGGCTCGGAAAGGAAGTACCAGGATTTTAAAACGAATACGATATTCAACAGGAAGCCAGTAAAGAGACTTAACACGGGTGTGAAACCAAAAACCAATAAGAAGGTAAAAGTCCAGTAAAAAAAAAACAATAAGAAGGTAAAAGTCCAGCAGCACAGGGTTATATGAGAGGGGGAGGGGTGCATAAGAACACTTACGACTTCTCCCAGCGAGGCGGCCAGCATGTGAGTGACAGGTGCCACTTGCGGCGCTGCGAGCGCTCCACCGGCGCCGAGGAGGGACTTCGTGTACTCATAGGTGACAAAGAAAGCAGCGGCTGAAACCAAGCAGAACCACAGCCATTTAAGGCCCATTAGTCAACCAGTATAGAGCAATTAATTTCCCTCACCACCACTGACAGGGGAGAGACGGAGGTGAGTGTGTGTACGAGCGCTTGTACACGTACAAAAGATTTAAAATCTGAGAAAATAAAGTGTGGAAAGAGTCTAACTCTTCTTTCTGAATAAGTCCCTCCTGCAGACATGAGCGCTGGCGGCAATTTATGACTCCAGCGTCTCGTCTTCGTCAGTCTCAGGCTGATTAACCAATGGAAACGATTTGCTCTTAGTGACTCATTAAACGGTCAACCGATTCATGCAGCTGTTGGTTGAGTCGCTAACTGACCGCCAAATGGTTTTACCTTCAACCCCAGTACTGGACCATCCTGCAGGTATTAGTGTTTACCTGCTGCAACACACTTGACTCATATAATGGCTTGTTAACAGGCTGTTGCAAAAGTTGGAGAACGTTTTAATTTGAGTCTCTGATCGTCACCATCTCGGTCTAAGCAATGCAGCTTCATGCCACAGCAGTGAAAAACACAAGCTAACATCTAAAAAAAGGTTAAATGTGAATTTAAACCAAACTTTAAAACTAAACTTGAGATGCTGCAGCGAGGGTTCTGATGAGGACTAGCAGGAGAGATCATGTTTCACCAGTTTTAGCCTCTCTACACTGGCTCCCTGGTAAATCCAGGATAAAGTTTAAAATTCTTCTCACACATAAAGCTCTCCAATACCAAGCTCCATTGTACATAAAAGATCTTATAGTTCCATATATTCCAAATAGAGCACTTGGCTCTCAGACTGCAGGTTTACTGGTGGTTCCCAGAGTCTCTAAGAGTACTATGGGAGGAAGGGCCTTTAGCTATCAGGCTCCTCTCTTATGGAACCAGCTCCCACCGTGGGTTTGGGAGGCAGACTCCCTCCACACCTTTAAGATGGAGCTGAAAACCTTCCTTTTCCATGATTCTTATAGTTAGGATATGAGCATCTCCTGAGTTGGAGTCTGCATGTACGGGACCCAACTGTCCAGGTTCTGCTCATTGCTCTTATAGTTATGGGTAGTCTAGCCATCCATTACTTATGTAGCAATGGGGATGTTACCTGATGCACTGAGAAGTACCTCGCTCTATTTCTCTGATATATTAATGTATAAATATATGCCAATATTGCCGTCTAACTTATTTCTCCCTTTTTCCCTTTTTTTGTTGATCTGTCTTTCCTGTCGTCTCCACCCCAACCAGTCGAGGCAGATGGCTGCCCTCCCTGAGCCGGGTTCTGCCGGAGGTTTTCTTCCTGTTAAAGGGGAGTTTTTTCCTTCCCACTGTCGCCTCGTGCAGCTCAGGATGGGGGATTGGATCCAAGTCATGACTCGATGCAATCAGTTGGTTTCTATTATAGGATATGTATGAATTGGCTGGAAATGATGTGGATGTAGAGTGTCCTGAGACAACATTGTTGTGAAGTGGCGCTGTACAAATAAAACTGGATTGAATTGAATGTTGTTTCTGGTGCTCGAGAGATTAAAGTGTGCGGGTGTAACGGTTCACCCGAACAGGATCGTATGTGGTCTGTGTGATTTTGACAAACTGAGGAAATGTTGGCGTGAAAAGATTCAGAAGAAGAAACCAAATTTATTTGAATGTCTGAGTAAATGAAGAGCTGGTTCTTCATGGAGGACATTTGTGTTTTAGCATGAACATTAAAGAGGCATTATGTAACTTTATTGCATCCTAACAGTTTTTTTTATAAAGTTGCTTAGTGATGCGATGTGTAGCTGCAACGCCGACAGTAAAACAGAGTTTGTAACGTTCGTTTTCCTTTTTAACCTCCGTAATGGAGGTCATAAAGTAAATGCAAAAATACAGTTAAAAATTAAATGTGGGAAATAAACAATGCATTTAAAATAAAAATGGGAAATACACTACTTTTAAAATAATGATTGAATTTTGTGCAGGACGATACGGTTAAAACTGAATCTTTGCTCAGCAACATGTAGAATAATAACATACTTGGGGAAAAATTGTGTTATAAGAACAAAGACAGTCTCTAAAAGGCTATTTTGGTGTAAAAGGAACTCCTAATCCCCCACAAGCAGCATCTTAAATCACTCTGATATGGATTTTCCTTTTAATTATTTTATTGGGTATTTATTTATTTTTAGTTGTTTGACTTTTTATTTTTTAATGACATTTTATTTTATTTTGTGTTTTTTGACTCTGTGCAGCACTTTGGTGACATTCTGTTTTTAAAAACAATCCACTTTATCTATAAAGTGTATTGAACTGTTTTCTCAGATAAGCCCATATCATACCACTTCCACCACCGTGCTTCAGTTATAAGTTGGGCTTGATCCCCCCCCCAACAAAGCTTTCTGTCTGCTAAATAAACAGTTTCATGATGTTTTTATTTATTTCTGATTGCAGAAACCAGCAGCAGGCGTTACTGCAGATCATCACAAGCAGCAGCGTCCTCGGAGGACCACCACTCACGCTGACCATCTTACCGTTGGGGAAGGAGCCCACAGCAGCCGATGGGACCCCGGCGTAGATGCCTCTGAAGCCCCCAGCCTTGTAGAAGCCCTGCTGGCTCTGCAGTCTGGTCTTAATGGTGTCCAGCGGGAACAGGGTCAGATCCACGCACATCCCTGCGCAGCCTCCCGCCTGCAGAGACAGACACGTCGTGAGACACGATGCCTACACACAAACACTCTGGAACAACTGTGTTATAAATAAAGCAGAGCAAATTCATGACATTCTGTTTAGAATTTGTGATGATGGTTATGGTCAGTCTGAACTGGTGACCAGTCCTAAAGGCACAGAGTAGCAGCATCCCCTACTGGCAGCACTTGAAAAGTAGCACTATGACCATTTCTGACCTCTAAATATGTGATTCTGATTGTTTTGGTGGTATTTATCCTGAAGCAGTTATTGCTCTGCAGCATCCAAAGATGAAAACACATGAATACATCCTCACAGGCTGCTGACAATGGGTTATATTCTTCTCCAGTCCCAGCATTGAACCTGATGTACTCATGTCAGGACAAAGAATGTAAGTTGCAGAAGAACTGAATCATCTCAGGGTCTTTATGGACTCACACTCAGCTTCAAATTACAGGTAAAAATGCTCTGCAGTCATTTCATTAGAAATGCAGGCAGCCAAAGTGTCGACGCACGTTTTTTTTTTATAACTTGTCTTGTCCAGCATTTAAGGAGCAGATGGATGTTCTGGATGCTGTGTCCTGCTGAGCAAATTTATTTTGTCAAGGGGAGCTTTTATAGATATAATGATCCCCTTGTATTTCTGGATTCTTATTTTATTTTTCTATTTGTTTTGGATAATTGTTCGTATTACAGAGTTTATGCTGCTGGACCTGACAGGAGAGGACAGAAAAGGGACAGACAGAGAACAGAAAACAGAGAAAACAAGAGAAAGAGATAAATGCACATACATACCCACCTACACACATATGTATATGCACTCACACACGTTATGATTATGTCGAATATCAACTACGATTTAACAGCTTGGTCATCATACCATCACTGCATATTTTACAAACGCATAATCGCTTCAACTGGGAGAACTTTGTGAATAAAGAAATAACTAAATAATTATTAGCAGTTTGCCTTCTCCACTTAGCCAGTTTGTACACATTAGAAATACAGTTGTGCTCATATATATTCATTCAACACTCTCTTCTTTGAAAAGGGTTACAGCTAACAACAGACATTTTATGTTTAGAATAACAGAGATTCAGGGCAGACAATTAACGCCCTTAAGCGCGGGTAAAAAGATGGTTCAGCCCGGGACTCGGGTAGAGAATTCCAGACTTCTGCCCCATCAGACCTCTGGACTGTTTCTCCGAATTGAAAATTTGTATTATTCTGTTCTTTATTTTCTGTTCAATAAACTTTGTAATCTTTTTCACTTCAGAACCACACTCCTCGTCATTGAGACTTTTTTCTACAACAATGATCATGTTGGATATTGAGTGCTTTTAATTGACAGTTGGTATTTTAACATTGTGGTTTATTGTATTTTACATTGTTCATCTTAATTAGCAATTTGCACAAACTCTTCTCTGCTTTGTTTTTGTACGTGTGAGATTTTATCACTTTTTTCCTCTCATCCAGGGACAGTTGGGAGTAGCAGTTCCTGTTGTCTTTCTGTCCTCTTCCCCCCACACAGCAGAGGCAAATGGCTGCCTTTCCCTGAGCCGGGTTCTCCCGGAGGTTTCCTTCCTGTTAAGCGGGTGTTTTTTCCTTCACACTGTCGCCAGTGTGCTTGCTCAGGATGGGAGATTGAGTTGGACCTCCAACTCAGTCTGTTGGTGTCCTTAAATAGGCTATTATGAATTGGCTTTAATATGTTTTTGGTTTTTTTTCCTGTCTATAAAGTGTCTTGAGATGGCATTGCTGTGATTTGACGCTATATAAATAAAGCTGAATTATAAATTAGATGTTAATTTACAATCATGTCTTTTGCTTCTCTGTTAAATAAACTAAAACAGCAGGAACAGCTGGAAACAGGCTCCTGCAGGCAGAACTGGTGTCATGCTGAACTCCATCTAACTGGAGAGAAACAGAAACTTCAGTTTCAGCTCAAATCTTCTCATATATCCTGTCTAATCCTGTAAATATGACGTTTTTCTTTTTTTTTTCCATTAAGTTAAAGTTAATTACCCATATTTGCACATTTCTGTAGTTAGATATTGACAGTTTAATTTATTTTAAATATAGATGTTTTTAAACAGATTAACTCTCTAAAAGTTTAGTTTTCTGGATTCTGTTTATATTTCCTGATTTTTTTCTTCTGTGACTCATAAACAGAAAATCTTACCACCAGCGACGCGACGAACTCTCGTTTCTCCATGTTTCCCCTCACAAAGTCTCCCTGTCAGCAGAGAAACCCGTGGATTTGTACCTGGACATAATTTACCTGCTTATTCACACCAAAACATGCCTGTCAAGGACGCTGCCATCTTGGCTGAAGTGCTTCCCCGTGACGTCATGACGCACGTCGTTCATGCTCCGCAAAAAGGAGCGGAAAGCAGAACTTTCAGAATAAAAGAACCATGTAACGTTATAAAAAGGTGGAATGTTTCACGTTCCAACCTGATACGTTTTATTGTAAGAACATGAAACGTTGCTGCTGAATGTGAACAGAACAGATTCTGGAGTTTATTCTCACCAAACTGACAGATTTAAGACCTCAAGTACAGTTTTGAGCACGCAGAGACGGTGTTGTGCACGTGTCTAGGGGCTGTGATGGTTTTGGATAACCTGTACCAGTGGTCAGGTCTATGAAAACTTAAATTAAAATACTGTAAGCTACATGCACAACTGGAACTGAGACAATTAAGTTTCCCACATGTTGCTTTGGCTTCATATTACTACAATTTGCTTCGGTTATTTAAGTTTGTTGTCAGTGGAAATACTAATTATACTTATATAATTAGTTATATGTGTGAATAATTACAGTTTAAATGGCCTAAAACATTCTCAGTTTGGTTGACCACGTGTCTTTACCTCCATTAAAGCAGGGGGGGGTCCAACTGCAGGGTTCAGTGTCTGAATATCCACACTACTTCTTAACCATAGACTGTATACATGCACACATATATATATATATATATGTACGTCACCATTGCTCTGTAGTGGTGCTACAGAGGTGGGCTACTGGTCCTGCAAGCCTCAGGAGTCTCTCTCCTGCAGCACACCTGACTCATATCAGACTTAATTAGCAGAGTTGTGCAGAGCTCGACATCAAACTGCTAATTAGCCACTGATGTGAGTGAGGGTTAGGGTTCAATCAGAAGTTAAGCAGGAATGACCTGCTTAACTTCTGATTGATTGGTAATGTGTTTAATTTAAAGCAAAACTGCAGTCCTCTCTTAGCATACGAAGATGATCTCAACAACAGTCACAACAGTATGAAAATGAAGTCATGAAATGGTCAATTTAAAAACAATATTTTACTACAAAACCTGCAAAAGCAGCAAAACCCCAAATCAACAAACTGCAATGAAGTCCAGAAACATGCAGAAGATGTTCATGTCTTGCTAAACTGTCCAATCACCTTCCTCTATATTCATTCAAACAACACAGGTTGATCACCTGGGACGTCTCCATGACGACGCCATTGCAGTGACGTTGTCAGGGAGACATCACTGATGATGTCACAAAGAGTGTGATGCAACAAAGCTTTATGACATCACCCTTTGTGACATCAAGAGTACTTAAGAACCCTGGAATTCCGTGAGACAGACATTTATTTCTCCAGAACGGAAAGAGACACGCTGAAGTTACTTTGTGAGTTTTGTATTGAAAGCATGTTTAGAAAACTGTTTAATTTCCACAGACAGGAGTCTGGCCAGGCCTCTGTAGAAAGCAAGAAGCAATGTGATCGTAGCCTTAAAACGGAAAACAATGAACTCAAAACGGTCATTGAGCATCTTCGTAAAGAACTGGGGAGCTCCCGACGCCTAAACAAATGGGACCTCAAGCTACAAATTGATCAACTGTTCAGGGTCAACAACCAGCAGGCGATGGACATGGAAGCCATGAAGAAAACCATCAACGTTCTTAATGCAGACCTCAAGACCCAATATGTACAAAAAGCAAAGACCACGAGGAGATTAGAAGAATTAGAGAAAGAGAAAAAGATCCTGCAGAAAAAGCACAGCGATGAGAAGTCAGAAAGGGAAATGATGGAGTTCGAGAATGTGCTGCTGAGGAGGGAACTGAAAGATGTAGAAAACCAAGATGAGTTGTTAAGACTGGAAAACAATGAGTTGATGGAAGCTGTAACCGAGGAGATGGAGAAGAATGAATCCCTGCAAAAAAAGCTCCAAAAAACCAAAAAGTTCTATAAAGATACCAAAAAGCAAATGATGGGCAGTGAATACGAGACTCCGAAAGAAAAGCTGCTGAAGGAGCAAATTCAGCAGCTCCAAGACAAAGTGCAGGAATTACAAGGTTTTAAATCCACATGTGAAATGCTGGAGATTAAAAACAAGAAGTTGAAACAAAAAAATCTGGAGCTCAGAAAAGAAAATGAGAAACAGCAAGAGAATATTGAAGAACTGAAGTGTTTTGAATCCTCATTTGAGTCGACGATGGATAAGATGAAATTACAGGAGCAAATAAACAAGGAGTTAAAAGATAAGAATGAGAAACTCCAGCAGGAGGTGCAAGAAATGAAGTGCTTTGAGGACGTATTTGATGCAATGACGGATAAGGTTAACATATATCGACAAGAAAACGGGAATCTCAGCAAACATAATGAGAAACTCCGGGAGGATTTGGAAAGACTGAAGTGCATTGAATACATGTTTGAGTCGACAAAAGATGAGATGAAATTATTGCAAAAACAAAGTGAGGAGCTCAGCGAAAAAAATCTGCAGCTCCTGCACAATCCAGAATTATTGGCATTATTTGACTTCAGATTTAAGTCGATGAAAGATGAGAACCTTGTACTGCAAAATAGAACCGATGAGCTCAGTAAAGAAATTCAGAAACTCGAACAAGATTTAGAATCGAAATCATCATCCTCCACATCTGACTCTCTGAAAAATGAGAACGATTCACTGAAAGAACAAAACAACGCCCTCATAGAGGAAAATAAAAAGCTTCATCGTAATATCGAAGGCATGAAATTCCTCTCCATGATTGAGGCTCAAGCCACAATATCATTCGACGAACTTTAAGTAATTCTGATATTACTTAAAGAACAGGTTGCTACTCTGAAAAGCGCTGCAACAAAAGGAAACTGGAGGTTACACCGAACACACAGACCCAAGTCGTCAGCTTTATTTCATAAAAACAGCCACTAAAACAACATCAAATGAACAAACGGCTATAAAAGACAAGCACAACACATACATTCTGCAACAATGCTAATGCTCAGTCTGCTTCAAAAGCAAGACAATAAAAACTAGTCTTTAAAGAGGATTAAACCTCTCCACAGCGGGTAAGGTCTCCGTATGAAAGAGGAAGGTTGTCCCGCCTCAGGACAGCAAGGAACGTCTGCAAACCTCAGCGATCAAGAGGGAGCATGTGGGGTTAAAAGATCAGCAAAATTAGACTTAAACATAAACAACTCTAAAACTAACAAACAACCAATGTAATGAAGCCAAAGCAGGCAGGATGTGCCGTCTTTTCCCAGTGCGAGTTAACGTGCCTGCAGCAGGATTTGGGACCAAATGCAGACAAAATTCCTTTTATTTTAAAGATACAACCTAAAGGATGTGGAAAAACAAACCGAACCCAGAATGGATCCCTGTGGAACCCTGCAGGAGAGAGGTGCTGACAATGAGAAAAAAAAGCAGCAATGTTGACAGAAAAACTTCTGTCAGAGAGGTAGGACTCGAATCTGTTTAAGTACAGTATCCTTATGAACAATAATTTGTTCAGTTGAGAGTAGATGATGCTATAATCTTTTCGTTTCAAAAGTAGCGCTAGGATCCAAAAGAACTAAAATAGCAGAATCCTCAGAATGTGTCACATGTAAAAGAAAAGCCTTTAAAAGTGCAGATTCTGTGCTGGGAAGAACTTTAAAACAGAACTGGTAAAAGTCATTAAAACTGTTACCATTTAAGAGCAACTTTTTCCAGCAACTTAGAAAGAAAGGTTCATATTGAGATAAGCGTAAATCCAAAGTTCGCTTTTTTAAAGGAAGCTAACTTACAGCATACAAACATTTCATGAATGTAGATCAAAAGCGACATCACAGATAACAGACTGATGTTTCTGAAAGACAACACTGCTGGACCAGAACTTCCCTCAGAAAGCCGGAGGACATCATGTCTAGACTTCAAGCTTTGCCGTTAGCGTATCAGCCAGTCCAGACAGCGGAGCGAGAGAGACACCGGATCAAAGTGGTCAAAGCTATTTGGAAAGCAGATGGATCATAGGTTAGTGGAACAATCTGAGACCTGATTTCAATAAATTTGCAAACAGAAAAACAAAGAAGAAAAAAAACCACATACTGCGGTAGAATCTGCAGGACTGGAAGCAGCAGGCGGAGCAATAACATAGTGTTAAAAGAAAACACAAGGTGTCTGACAATTTATTGATACAATATTAGCCAGATATTATGTCTACGCTGCCATAACAGTCATTTGATAGGAGGACAATGAATCTCAACATGTTAAAAGACCCTTGGACGTCATCCTTCTTCCTTTTACGTCAGCTCTCCTATGACATACAGGCATTTGGGATATAGTTGGACACACAGATAAATCAAAACAAATAAAATTCAAATTACTGGCTCCATTTGTCATTTAAAAAATATTTGACATTGTGATATATTGGGACATTGTGTAACATTTACATCCGCCTGACGTTGGAATCATCGCCACGCATGCGCGTTCTGGCACCTCACTTTACGAAAAACAGGCAACATAACGACGGTGGCCAACGTGTGTCAAAAAGCCTCGGCAACACCGAGAAATAAAAATATATATTATGACTATGGTAAATACAACAGAATGAAAAACGTTTCTTTAGGCCAATTTAGGCAGCGCATTTGACTTACTTGTCGAGAAGAAAGTTGGCGACTTCGGCATCCTTTTTAAAACCCTTCTCCGTCTTCAGCTCCTTCCACCTGGAGAAAGCTCGTCCGATGTTGATCCTTGTTTTTTGTATTTCCTGTTCACGCTGCCTTTTAAGTGTCCTTTTTCTCGGCGATGGCAAACAGGGCTCTGTGCTGCTGCTGCTGCATATCCGTGGTTTTCCATCTTTGTTCATAACAATTTAACACGATTTTCATGTTAAATTGGCTGCTAGAACCAACGGCAAGCCATTGGTTTTAGCAGCTTTAGGCGTTTTAAAACGGCAAATTCACTGCTAATTTTCAGCCCAGTAAAATGCCTAATTTAGGTAACTGAAAAAAATAATTTGTTCTAAAGTTTATTGCAGTTCTTGTTCAGATGAGCCTGTAATTGATAAATATATGTATATACATATATATATATATATATATATATATATATGTATATATATATATATATATATATATATATATATATATATATATATATATATATATATACATGTATATATATATATGTATATATATATACATGTATATATATACGTATATATATATGTATATATATATACATGTATATATATACGTATATATATATATATACATATATATGCATACATATATATATATATATATATATATATATATATATATATGCATACATATGCGTATATATATATATACATATATATATGCATACATATGCGTATATATATATATATATATATATATATATATGTATATATATATATACATGTATATATATATATATGTATATATATATGTATATACATATATATATACATGTATATATATATATATGTATATATACATGTATATATATATATATGTATATATACATATATATATACATGTATATATATATATGTATATATATATGTATATATATATATATATATATGTATATATATACGTATATATATACATACATGTATATATATATATATATATGCATATATATATACATATATATGCATATATATATATATATATATACATATATATATATATATATATATGTATATATATGCGTATATATATACATATATATGCATATATATATATATATATATATATATATACATATATATACATATATATATATATATATGTATATATATATATATATATATATGCATATATATGTATATATATATGCATATATATATATATATATACATGTATGTATATATATGCGTATATATATACATATATATATATATATATATATATATATATATATATACATGCGTATATATATATATATATATATATATATATATATATATATATATATGTGTATATATATATATATACACATGCGTATATATATATATATATATGTATATATATATATATATATATGTGTATATATATATATATACCTGGCCACCACACCTGGTCTCAGTGACGTGCGTCCAAGCAGGGTAAATTTGTATCCATTTTTATTCATTATCATGTTCTATATTTATACTACATGCACACATTTGCCGACATATAAGAAGAACTTTGCGTTTATGTGCATGAATCAAACACAACAATGCACTGACTCCTGCTTCATGTGCAGCAATTTGTGGTAAAAGTTTATATGACTTTTAGTTTGGTACCTGCAGTCACACACCTGTGGACTACAAAATGGGAGGTCCACCTTATTACAGTCCCAAGTGTTTGAGAGGTGCTTTGACGGAGCTAAATAGTGAGTAGGTTATATTCTCACTTTTCACTCTGCTGACTGTCTTACTGCGGAGGAAGTGACTCTTTCTGTCTGCTTAGTTCAGAACCCAAATGCATCTCCTGAAAAGATTTGGCTTCTTTAAAATCTATAAAAGAGTGAATATAAAATATATTCCTGTGCATGACTTTAAGGCCTTGCACTCCTACATGATGCTTATGAGGAACTGAGCTCAGGTGAGAGCGGTCTTTTCCAGCAACAAGCCGACGGGGTTATTTATGGGCTGCTGTCAGCCAGGCAGCTCCTTCTATTAGAGGAGAGCAGGCGAGGGGACGCCACCTCTTTATTCAGCCCGGGTACCAATGATGTCTGGGCTGAGTGCACCCAGTTAGAAGCTCGGTGCCTGCTATCCATCTTGTTGAAGCGGGTCTCGCAGGGATCTTGTTGGACGCGAGCCCCAGCTGGTTCTGGAGCGTCTGATCTGTCTGAGGACAGCGATAGCATCGCTTTACCTGTCCCTCTTGTGGTTTTTTATTTAGAGAATAAATGAATGAATGAGGGAGGATTTAATGCTTCTTCTCTTTTATTCATCTTTGGACCTTTTTTTTCTACTCTACTGAGAATGTGCAAGGCTTATTTATTCACCTGAGATATTTATTACAGCTCATCTCCAGCGTTAAGATGAACCTTGGATCAGTCAATACAGCACATTGACTCTATTTAATACCTTTAAATGGAGTTTTTTTCATCTCTTTGCATCTTTACAGAGATGTTTGCTCCATTAGATCAAGCCATGTGATACAGCATGTCCTTGGTTATCGTTTTGTGACATGGAAACCAAAAGATATATGTATATGTATGGTGCAAATGTAGCTAAAACTGTAAGTTACTCACATTATCTCTATGAGATTACAATGAATCTTATACCCACAGGTCCAGGGTAGTTATTTTTACTGTAGGTGGTGATGAAAATTTCCCCTTTAACACTCGCAAACTGCTGAATGACTTCAATCAGACACATGTCTGGAGGGCAGCTTACAGTTTGAGACCAAGAAGAACTTTTTAATAGACCAGAAAATGGTCTGCAGCGTGGCTCTTTGAAGCCAGCTCTCCGTGCAGCATCTGAATTTATCTATAGAAGTGAATGCAAAAGCCGGCAGGATGAGAGTAGGAGTTACCCCTGCGTAGAGGTCAATGAGAAGCACCCAAAGTCTGGGCAGATTTGCAGGGAGCACCATTGATCTTGACCCACTCGGAGTATGATCTCAGAGATAAAAGGGAGGAGACGAGAGGAGAACTTATTCACTGTCAGCCACAAGTCAGCAAAGAGCAATTCTAGCCCGCAGGCTGCCTTTGAAAAACTGAAGGGCAAAAGTGCAGAGGATTAAGCCACGAGGTGGGGAGGGAGACAAACGCAAGCAGCCAGGAGGTTTATTGTAATAACGCAGAGCCAACATCTACTGGCTTCCCTCCCTTTTGCAGATGCATGTGTATCTGACAGCCAGAGTGAACTCTGAGTCAAAAGGTTATGCGAGTTGTACAGGTGAGAGGGTGTCCAGAGTTCCAGCTGAAGTTTTCATGCACTTTTCCCTCCGCTGTGTTCCAGACGGGGCAGGTTGTTCCTGTTCTACTTGTTAAAGTATAGTTTGATTTTAAAGGCCTGGTCGTTCCTTGACGACACGCTACGGATGTCTGTTTTTTCCTTTTTTAAGAAGCCATCTGTAAACTTGTTTTATATTTGTGAGCTGAGAGGAGCACACATCTTGACTGTGACACGGGATTTTTATTCATGAGACAGTTTGGTGGAGCAGGGCGGTAAACTTCATCTGAAACATGTCTCCTGCTCATTAGCCAGAATAACATTTGCATCGTTAGGACACTGCAACAGCAGGGGGAGAAGCGACTAAGCACCCTTCATAAAACTGTGTTTTTTACTCGCAGGATGAAAGGCTACACGAGTCAGCGACAGGACGTGGTGGGTGAGGGGTGGCCATGCCCTAAACCGAGTAAGGGGGGGAGGAAAGGTGAGAGAGAAAGTGAAGAATAAAAGAACATTCATTATAAATTCACTGAATCGACAAGCTGTCAGGCTGCGCCGTGTTGCATTGAGTCCTACGTCACACATAACTTTGCCCTCCTTTCCTCACCTTTGGTGTTAACCTGCTTCTGCTCCACGATGCCTCCTCCCTGAACTGACCTCCTGAGAGCCTTGCAGAACCATGTCATCATCCCATCTTTCCCGTCCGTTTTCTCCCTCATCCCTGCTGGGCCAAGAGTGAAATATGAGCCGCCTGTGGCATATTGATCCCACGCCAAGCTCCCACCTAAAGATAGATATATCACAAGGCAAGGCGCTCCTCGTGCTTTCTGTTCTGCTGCAGCAGGACTGCCAATGGCTTCGCCGGCTGAGATTGATCGCTCTAATCAATTTCACCACGATGCTCACAAACAGATCCTGTGCTGCTGTTGGTGAGCCGAGTTGAGGGCCGTTGTGAAGGTCTTCCACCGGCCACGAGGTGTGTAGTCGCTGTTGAGTTGGACCGACTGATCGCAGCGAAAGCTTCGGCTTCAGGACGTTCAAACCCGACTGCACATCCAACAACATCTTTTTAACGCAAACATCACACAGGAAATAAGACACGACTCAAACTGAGAGGGTGGAGTCACATCCATCCATCATCCATCCATCATCCATCCATCCATCCATCCATCCATCATCCATCATCCATCCATCATCCATCCATCCATCCATCCATCATCCATCCATCATCCATCCATCCATCCATCATCCATCCATCATCCATCCATCCATCTATCTTGAGGAAACTAAAATTTTGTCAAACTTTATTATTAAACTTTAAGAATAGAAAATGAATCTCCAGAAATGTTGTATTCTACAGTATTTTGACACTTAACATTCCTCTTCAGTCTCATAGCTGTTTCTAGGACTGATCTCTGTCTGTTGTTTCTCCAGGTCTCTGTTGGAACCATTTCTCCAACATGAGGGGACACCGCCTCCCAGTCCTCCAATGATGGATACTACCAATGTTTTCACCTTTTGCAGGTCTTCCTTGAAGCCTTGGTATTTCTACAGTCGCCTGTCTTCCATCACTGTGAATCAATATATAGATCACTATGGCCTTCTTCTGCTGCTTATCTATGATCACTATGTCTAGTTGGTTGGCCACCACCATTTTGTCGGTCTGAATCTGGAAGTTCCAGAGGATCTTAGCCCTTTCATTCTCCACCACCTTGGAAGGTGTCTCCCTTTGGGACTGGCTCTGGTCCATATTCTGCATAGATGTTTCTGTACACTATGCGGCTACTATGTTATGGCATTCCATGCATCCTTTGTCTTCCAGTATCTTGCACCCTGCTGTGAGGTGCTGGATTGTTTCAGGGCTTTCTTTGCACTTGGAGTCCTGCTGCACCTAGATGTGGTAGATCTGATCCTCAATGGCTCTGGTACTCAAGGCTTGATGCCTGTGCTGCCATTATGAGCGCTTCTGTGCTGTCCTTCAGTCCAGCCATTGGTAGGACTTGTTTGTATTCGACAATCTGTATATAATTTTATAAAATTTTCATATAATATAAATATAACATATAGTTTTTTAGTAATCTTGAATGAACATGTGAAAGTTAATTAAAGAAATAAAAATAAAATGTGATTAAGAAATGAGAACACCTCTATATTTCTGTAAAGGTAAAATATTGTATGTAAAAGACATGTGGCACCTTTTCTTAACAATTCATGCCTGAAAAGGTTTAAAATGATAACAAAAGTATTAAATTGAGTATAAATAATGTGAGAAAATTTCTCATGCTGTCCGTTTTATTAGTCGTATCTAGAAAGGACCAAGTATTCTGATGTAAACTTGCTGCTTTTTCAGCCATGCACAGACGACGCTTCCATTCATCAAGCCGAGCTCCAGGTAGGAGAAGACTGGAGCTTCCGAGCTGCAATACGGAGTAAGGAATCCCTGCAGCTTTGTTTGTTGCATCGTCAACCTTTTTGATAAATCACTATACCAAGTCCTACTTCTGCATAATTCACCCATTTTAGGACTTTTTGCATTTTCAACACTTTCTCACACTGACTCACACACTGAGTGTGTGAAGTCTGCAGAAGCAGAACTCATAAGAGATCATATTGTCATTAACTTTTCTTCTGGTTTTTTACAGTATTTCCTGTTGGGAACATTGTGTGGTTCACCAGATTCCCCAAACAGTCCTCTTCCAGTGCAGCTGAAAGCTGTGCAGAAGTGCACAGCTTTGCTTTGCATGTAAAACTAAATCAGTATCAGGCTTGTTTGCAAAAAGTCTTGTATTACTGGAATCCTTCCCAGTTTAGGACATCAAGCCACAATAGGCTCATTAAAGTCACACAGGTAAGAAAATTATGGTAAGAAATGCAAATCCAGAGGCCAGAAGGGATTTTCTTCTTCCCACACGGGGCTACGTTATGCAACAAAGTGGCATCTGAGCAGGTGATGTGTGGCCTGCTACTCCACAATGTGCTGCAAGCCTCTGAAGCACAAGGGACCAGATGTGAACAAGTAGATTTCATCTTCGCTGGTAGTCATGCCCTTCAGGTAGCTGCAGATGGATCAATAACACTGGTCCCCCGTCTCAGCCGGAATGAGAAGCCTTGTAGTGGCTGTTATGTCAAACGCGTGTACAGAACTATTTGCCTCGTACGGATCGATCCGAGACATGCACATCAAAAACCAAGATGGTGTGCGTGTGTGAGTATGTGCACACTCCTACTGTATTTGCTCTGTGCAGGTGTTGCTTTCACCTTCTTGGTGGGTCAATGAAGATGGAAGAGCAGCATTACTGAAGACAGAATTATGCAAAAACCTGCTTGTCAGTTGAGCACTGCCTGGAGCCGAGCAGACATTTGGTTCACACACCTCCGCCAGCTGATGCAGTCACACACACAAAAACTCTAACAGAACTGTTAGCACAATGAGAAAACATTTCCATGCTGCTACAGGAGAAGTGACATTTAATTATTTCCAGGGTCCTTCTCTGATCAACTCCTCTTGTTGTAGATGATGATTATGACTAAACTGCATAAATGTTACATCAGATTTTCCACCGCTTGCAAATGATGACCTTTAAACAGCCAAGACAAAAGACAGCGCTAGGGGAGAAGCTAACCTTTCTGTTGGAAAAACATCTGGGCAGCTGGGGTGGTTTTACTGTGGTGTCAGAGTGCCACCTGCTGGGCAACTCCTGCACTGCGGCTGCAGCTTGAACATCTGATAACTCAGCCTAATGTCTACTAATCTGCACTGAGAGACAATAAGGAAAAAGTGCACTTTATGTCCCATACTTTGAGACAAACAGCAGCACAAAACATGCTTAATTATATTAATCTGCATTTAATTTGATCAACAAGAGTTTGTTAATAAAAATAAGTTATATTGCAGCATGTATTCTTCCTGTTCCTTTAATTCATCATTTTCTGTCAAGTACTGTCTGTGTTCCATTTCCATCTTCAGCACATGGGAGAGCTGCCATCAAGCCTGAGATAGGAAAAGTCTTCAGGGACCAATGTGTGATAATAAGCAATTAACATGCTAATTTCACCATGCATCTGTGCAGCAACTGCCCACATTAGTATAACTGAGACTGGAGCATAGTCTTAGAGTTTTATGATTAATAAGTG
Organism: Telmatherina bonti; assembly: GCF_933228915.1. Lineage (NCBI taxonomy): Eukaryota > Metazoa > Chordata > Actinopteri > Atheriniformes > Telmatherinidae > Telmatherina > Telmatherina bonti. The sequence continues at coordinate 39,029,533 of NC_136624.1, read as the reverse complement.
TCTTTTTCTTCCTCAAAACATATGAAATTACCAGTTTTGGAAGATTTTCAATCTGCCTTGATTTAGTGGGAATAAAATTACAGATATGAGAAAAAAAAACCCAGAATATTCCATCAAAAGGAGGATTGTTGTCATTCATGGCAGATTAAGCAGGAATAAACAGAAACTTGGAAAGGAACAAATACCTGCACAAATGTATAAAGGCTAAATCAGTCTACAGTTAAAGTGTTTAAAGAGCTTAAGCAGCTGTTGCAGCTGTTTGACTGACAGGAACCAGCTCAAACAGGAGAGCTGTCAGTAGAAACCATGGAAAGGATTATAAAAGTCCCTCTGACAGGTAATCCAACACCCAGTGTGGCGAAAGTGCTGCTTTCCAGTTGGCTGCGTCTAAAATTTGCAGTAAGAAACAGAAGGGTTGTAAAGGGAAAACATACTGACAGACAAGACGAGTCAGCGTGTCAGGGCCGCAAACTCAAAGCAAAAAGTCCTCAGACGTCCTTCAGAATGGAAAACAACGAGCTCTGTCTTGGTCCATAGGCAGCATAATGAGGTGAGGTTAGACCCAGAAAAGCCAAGCGTTAACCATCAGTAAGACCTAAACAAAGGAGGTGAAGGTTAAAGAGAAACTCTGATACAAATACGTCAATGAAGGCGATATTCAGTGATGAGTCATCAATCTGCAGAGAGCAAAAGGTGAAGCTGGGATTTATCTTTGGTCTCATTCCGATGAAACAAAGATGACTACCAGGAGAAAAGACATTTCTTTTGTTATTAATGTTGTGGAGCTGAGGTAAAGGACCGTGATTCTCTGACATAAATCCTTTATGAGGTTTATTAGTTGTGTAAAACCTGCTTGTAGTTTTCTGTTGTTTTAAATGAAAACACTAAAAGCTCATTGAAGACAACTCTGCCACAGCGATGTGACCACCCCCCCCTCCTCTATCCTCATAAAGTCTCTTTAAATGACCATCAGATCGTGGACAGACCCGACATCATTAGATAACAACATTTGTGTCTCCTTTCCAGCCATGATCACAAATCTCCTGCTTCATCTGCATTAAACTTTAACTTCAGGTTCAAACAACAGCTAATATCAAAGCTAGCTTCATGCTCGGGCTGCGTCGGGGGAGGGACATGTTGCAACTTCTCCTTTTCTTATGCAATCAGTGTTAACATCTTTGCACTTCCTGAGCTAAAAGACACAAGGTAATTGATCATATACACTGATACCTGAAAGTGCTTGCAGGTTTCTGCATGTTGATTAGATTCTCATTTTCCAAGAAACTCTGCAACAATATTGATCAAAATTTGTCGTTCAAGGTGGATTGCTAAAATGGATTGACTGTACTCCTCCTAAATATGTGTCATTATGTTTAGGTTATGACACGGCAAGTTTATTTTTGCAGCACATTTCATGTGACAATCCAAAGTGCTTTACATCTTCATTTAACTGAGGAAGTTCTGGAACATCAACTCTTTAAGGTGATCATTGCATTTGATCAGAGTTTGGATCGAACAATCGTCTTCTGGCGACATGGTGATGTAGAATAGTGTGTCATCAGCGTAACTATGGAAACATATTTAGTTGTTTATCATCATTTGAGTGAGTGGGTGCATGTAGATGTGGAACTCCACTGGTTCTTTTCTAGTTAACTAAAGACACAAAGTAGTTCCTGTCTTTTAGGAATAAAACCAACCGTATCATCGGAAAGTCCCAGTTTTACCGCCGGTCCAGTAAGGCGTTATGGTTGATTGTGTCAAACGCAGCTCTGAGATCCAGACAGATTAAGACAAGTTACACTGCGAAAATTATTATATGTCTTATTACGAGTTAACAAATACTTAAACTGATAAGATTCTGACTTGAAGTGACTTTAGACAAGTGAGACACCTGAAACAAGCTGTGAAACATTAATTTTCTGTTCATTATTAAGTAAAAAGAAAAAAAACAGCCTGTTAATGCTGATTTTCAGTGATGTTTCTCTTATTTGTGAGAAAAGATCTTAATACAACAGAAATTAGGCAAGACGATTCTTTCTGCTTCAAGACAAGCTGATACTAGTTTTAACCAACAAAGCTCCAGCTGAAGGGGGCCCTGTCAACAACCACACGCACTCATATTACTGAATGTTTTGTTGCCAAAGGCCAGAATGAAGTGAAAGCTTGCTGGACTAAATATTCTCCCACCTGAACCACAGCTACAAACTACACCACCTGCACCGCCCATCCAGCATGAGGTTACATTGAGGATGTATTCCCATCAGGATAGTCCGCTGGACCCGGTCTGACTGGGGATTCAGCTCGGTTGTAGGGGGGTGTATCCATGTGGACCGAGATCGTGTTCACGCTGCACTTTGGTCAAACCATTAGAATAATAGCTCCCCATTCCCACCAGAGGTGGCGCTGCACTAGTATTTATCAGAAGAGAGGACCAGACCGGCGTGAAGAAGAAAACTCCACCTGCCAGTTAAACATGGAGACCAAACTATGGCTGTTTTGGGTTTTTATTGTGTCTTATGCAAGTATACTGCAGAAATCCACTGCAACTATGGACGCAGTATGAACACCAGACGAGGCAGAGGACCCTTAACGCCATCGCTATGGATTTACCCACAATGCAATGCTACGCCACATGCAGGAAGGGACTTGTTTTGTAGTCCGCTTCCTGTATTTGGTCCGCTTGAAACGGACCGACACCTGTGTTTGTAGGTGGACCGAGTCCGGTTCTTTGGTCCGGATCAGAATTTGTTTGGTGCGTTCACATTTCCCCAAACGAAGCGACTTTCCAATCAAACAGACTCTGATCATAAAGGCTGATGTGGATGTGCTCGTAGTCTCATTAGTTTATGTGATAAATCGATTTATCATCAACCTTTACACTGGTGGTAGAGACTCGGGGTCAGAAGTCTGCCCCGTGGCGCCGCTGACCCTGTTATGGTTCGGTTTTTGTAGCAACAGCATGGAGCGTCTTCAGATGAAATGCAGACGAGCTTGTTGCTGTGATTCTAAATGCTTCATAAGCTTTTCTAAAAAGCAGAGTTTTGGTTATTTTTCACAGAATTTCACATCTTCTCAGCAATGCTGAAACTGCAGCAAGAAAAACAGACCGAGCCCTGCGTTTGTAGGCAGACCGAGTCCACTTCTTTGGTCTGAATCAGAATCTGTTCGGTGCGTTCACATTTCGCCAAACGAAGCAACTTTCTGAGTAAACTGACTCAGGTTCAGATCAAAAAGGCTGATGTGCCCTTGGGGTGCAGATAAGAGTCCCATGGTGATCTCACCTGTGTGTCCATTTGGGTTTCATGTTGGTTCTGACTGGGTTTCAGCTGGGACCCAGCTTGGGGCCCATTTAGCCAGCCCACATGGGCTCCTCATGCTGACTTAGCCCTCCTACATCCCTTATGAGGCTCATAAAGCCCTCATTGGGCTTCCCACACAGGACCCATGTAACAGAAACCACATGGGACTTGCAAATTATCGACCCACATAGTCCAAACTAAACCGTTACGGGCTCCACACAGACATAGGATAAGGGGCCTACATGGTTCCTGTGCACTTCACCATGTTGGTCCCCAGCTGACTCAGTCAGAACTACCTAGAGGTCCATTTGGGCCAACACAGGTGAGGCCACTATGGAAACTGCAGACTAACCTGTGTGGGAACTCCATATGCAGCCCAGATTTAACCCTTGTGGGCTCCGCATGGACCTGCTGGCTGGGCAGTTGTTTAATTCTCCTTCACTTTCTGCTGTTTTTGGATCTTTCCTCTGAAAAGAGGCACCGACAGGCTGGTTTTCACATTGTTTTTACTTCATAAAGAACTCAGAATGAGTGTTTCACCGCTTGTTTTGAGATATTTCTCACATTTCTAATGTCTAGACACTTTTCTCTTATTTCGGGGAACCTGACCAGACGCTACAAGTTTTTGCAGCTAAAGTTGGGTGTGAAAGATCCTGATCTCAAATAATAACCAATTTTAAGATTTAGTTACTAAGTATGAAATAAAAGACGTGATAAATAATCTCACACATTCTGCTCTTGCAGAATTCATCACTCTGGCAGAATATGAGATGATTAGACTGGGTCAGACTGTTTCTGCAGTACGTAACTGAGAACTTTTCAAGCATTTAATTAAAAGTTTTCAAAGCAAATAGATCACCAAGTGTAATCCCACTGGGTTGGGTTGGAAAAAGCAAAGAGAAGGTTCAGGGAACAGCTCCATGAAGGACTGCAGAGCTCCACAGGAACTTATTGGATGTAAAATCTAACAAGCCAGAATGTGCTTAAAGGAAAACATTTGATTCAACAGGAGCAGCATGAATAACAACTTCAGGTCATGATCCGTAGACGCTGAACGTTGTCTGTAATTGTGCAACAATAATGTCGTTACCTGCATCTGCCATCAGAATCACAGACAGGCTGTAAAAATCCTCCTCATCACAAGATGAGGAAGTGCAAAACAAATTAAAATTTCAAAAAACACATTTCAAATTTCAAAAACAAAATTACATTTTAAAAACCAATTCACAAAATGAAAAACAAATTTCAATTTCAAAAACCAAGTTTAAATTTTAGAAAACATATTTAAATGAAAAAAAAAACAAAACAAATATACATTTTTAAAAATAAATTTATATTTTATATTTTTAGGAAAAAAAATACACATTTTAGAAAACAAATAAAACTAAGAAAAGAAAATTCCTATTTAATGAAACAAATTTGTTTCCTAAAAATGAATTTGTTTTTGTTTTATTTAAATATGTTTCCTAAAATTTAAACTTGTTTTTTTTAAATTGAAATTTGTTTTTCATATTGTGAAAAATTGAAATTTGGTTTTCATATTGTGTATTGGTTTTTAAAATGTAACTTTTTTTTTTTTTTTAAATCTTGAAATGTGTTTTTTTGAAATTTTAATTTGTTTTGCACTTCCCAGCCACGGTAGAGTTTGGACCATTTCACACTGGTTTCAAACTGGTTTCAAACCTATGCACCATGCATGTTCACGATACCTTATAAATAAATAAATGATTTAAACATTACATTAAATAGCTTGCTTGCAAATAATCTCTTTAGTGATATAAACTAATAAATGCAGGTAATTACTATGGGTGAGAAAAACAAATAGAAAAATGGAAAATCTGGATTTTTTTTTGCTACACAATTTTTTCTCAAATAAATAAAAATATTCCATTATAAAATTTTAGTTGTTTTTTTTTTGTTGTTTTTATTGATTTATTTACTTGTCTTATTGGGCGTTAAAGAAGCAGAATGATGGTTTGCCAACTGTGTTGTTTTTTTCGTCATTGAAATCAAGAAAAATGACGAGCAAAACAAAAGTTTTTTACATTTATTTTGTTTTTAATCTGCAAAAATGAGCAATATCGAAGAATTGTGAGAATCGCAATTTAAATCAAATCAGCAACAAATAAATCGGAATCAAATCGGGACAAAAGCATGTCGTCACAGCCCTAGTAAATACACTCCACCAGCAATTTCCCACAATGTCTTTCTTACTGGGGAACTTTCACGTGTCTTTCTATCCTAACTGGTCCCATCAGCTCTCATCTTAGCCGTTTCATTTCCCGTGTTGATGCTCCAGGATGCTTCAGCTCAACGGAAATGTCTTCAGTAACATCTGAATCTGTTATCCACGGTGCAGTGCTGAGCACCAGTCATCACCAGCAGCTACAGACTCCTCTGACACTAAAACTGTTTGCAGTAATGAACTGCAGCGAAGTCATTTGCAAAACTATTCTGTTAAATAATCCCCAGCTGTAGTCACCTGACACATTCCCAGCTCTGCTGATGCTGCAGACACTGATGACAAGTCATTTAGATATAGTTTATTCATTAGAAAGGGATTCCCCCTGAAAACCTTAATAACTTGGCATTTGATCACATATAAAACACAAAATTGAGCTTTTCCAGATATTTTTTCATAACCTTTATTTAATAATCTTCCACTCAGTTATTTTTGTCAGATGCAACACTTAAATACACCAGCAGAGGGCGCAGTTGTCTTTCTATTTGGCCTGACTTGCAGACTGAGTAGCAGATTATATACAGTATTACATACATATTTTTCTCATCCTATTAATCCATTTGACAGTCATGCATGATGCCTCGCTGTACACACAGCTTGGTGCTGAGGTCTCATATGGCGTTTATGCAAATGACTCACACAGTTTCAAGCTGGTTAATTGAAGCATTTGCATTCCACCAAACATGAATCTCCACATCAGACCCTAACGGGTGAGAACTCTAGGTTTTAAGTCGAGTAAGGGGCAATCCCTGATCTGAACCTACACAGTTTGACAGAAAAACAAATCAGAACTGAGGACAAATTGCTAGAACCAAAGCTCGATGTGAGGAAAGCAGATAATATCCTAGAGCTGACCTTAGCAAGAAAGAATTATGAGGTTTAACTAAGTCAACGAGGACCTGAAGGAAAGATTCACAAGAGAGGGTTTGAAGTGGAAAACAGGAGGTGAATGAAGGTTAAAAACAAGATCAAACTCCCTAAAAGCTGCCGGAGGAGCAAACAGAGTGGGAAAGTTGACTTAAAGTTGTGGAGTGATTTTTCATGCTGTGCCTGTGGCAAATGGAGTCGGATAATGGCTGGTCCCAGCTTTCATCCTCGCTGCAGCTTGTTTAATTAGATCACAAGCTGATAAATGAGTCTTGACTTTCAAATGAGGTTCTGAAAGGATTGGAGGTGTTGAGATCTCTATCCACACAGATAATAGAGTTGTCCTGAGTCGGTGATTCATCAGGGAATCTGACTTTTACAAACACAAACACGTGCTTGCAGCCTCCACCTGAAGCATGGAAATGTGAGGTGAGCAGCACTCAAGCCGAGTCCACCCTGCTCGAGACAGGGTGCAATAAGCTCATCTGCATAAAACGTATTTCTATTTAACAAAAATCTCTCCATCGCTACACACTGGTTTCCTCGAGGACACTTTTCTTGGGGTCCTGAGGATTACCTTATAATACCAAATGTGTTTAATCCATCTCTCTTTCTCTGCTCACCTCCCATCTAGGCTTGTCTCTGCTGTGGGTCTAATCCTCTGTGACTAATAGGCTGCATATGAGGATTTCTTTCCTTTTTTCTTTTTTTTTTACCTGCAAGAGGCAAAGTAAAAGAGAGATGGAGCAGAGATGAAAGGATATATAAAGAGCTGATCTCTTGGTGCTGCGACAGAATTGTTACCATCCTGTCAGTTTCACAGCTCAGAAAGTCTGAAAGTTAGGATGAAAAAAGAGGAAATTGCTCCTGCTTTTACAGGATGAGTTTTTTTTTTTTGTTGTTTTTTTTTTTTTGTGCAAACTAGTAAGTTGAGCGAGATATTTTGTTGTATGAAGACGTTAATCTCTGATCTACTTTACTTTTCCTTAAATACTTATAGTGGATTTTTTTTTTTTACCCAGTTCAGTCCCTGTGCTGTGACTTCAGGCTTGATGTGCAGGAGACACTCACAGCGTTACATGAAGCATCACATGGAGAATAAGAAGGCATGTCACACGTGTTGCATGCTGGGACGGGAGCGTGTCACATGACAGGTTGTCCCGTCAACGCTGCCTGGTTTTCATTCATTTATGTTTTCCATAAGGGCAAAACAAAAAGCGGTCATTTCCACTTTCTTCTGATGCATGATGTACAACAACGTTTTAAGGAACATTTGACCCTTTGCTAAGCCCCGCCCCCCGTGGTTACTGTTCTCTCCGCCATTTTCCCCCACATGGATTTCTCAGCGATTTCAGCTAAAGATATTCCCTAGGAAATCATTTAAAATTTCTGTAATGATAACTGGGAATTATCAGATGACTCTTGACTGATTATTTTTTAGGTTGAATGACAGTAATTTGTAAGAGCTGTGGAAATACACAGAAAAGGAATATAAGTTACGACTCATACACTTACATCCTTTACCATACATTTGGGAAGACAATAGTGGTATCTTGACGAGCTTTCATCTCTTTCTTGGAAGCAAAACTTGGATTTTTTCCAACTCAAACCTATGCAGTTGAAAAACAAACTTCAAAAACCACGTTATTAAAGCGTAATGTTAATCTATTTTGAAAGCTGATCACTAACCTCGACTATAACCGGAAGCTCCTCAAAAATATTATTTTCAACCGGAAATACGTCACGCCTCTCTGCCATTTAAATCAGATTTAAACATTCAAACGAGGCTCTTATTAACATGTTAAACATTCCACGTTCCTCTAACAAAGGGATGCTAATTAAAAAGGAAAAAAAAAAACATTTGGAAATCCGTACAAACACGTTTTTTTGGTCTTTTCATTACCGCTAAGTTAGTTTGCGCCTCAACTGATGGCCGGAAGTACCTTCAAAATAAAAGCGTTAATGGAAAGTTAACGGCAGCTAATAGCAAAAAAAAACAAAACAATAGTGGCAAAAATAAAAGATTATCTTGAGAGATTACTTAAGGTTACTTACGAACTTATAAAGGGACAACAATATGTTTGCATTGCAGGGTAAGTCAATATATTGTTTTATTTGAAGCTAAATTTAATGTACAACTCTGTAGATGTCAGCATGTCAGTTGTTTTAACTCGTTGCTAAATGTTTAGCAACTAGTGTTACTCACTAGAGTTTATCTGATAATTTGTTTGACCTCAAGCTGTAAAAAACAACTTTACTTAATATTAAAGTACTAGGAATTTTAGTTAAAATTCTTCTATTGTAGCTAACAACTGTGCTAGGTGGCGTTAGCATCTTATCTTGGAACAAACATGTTAGTTTTGTGTTTTTCCACGCTGTTTAATCTGTATTTGGCAGTTCTGTCAGAGCTGAATGCTTACTAACAATTATTAGAGTACAGGACAAAAATAAAGTAATCTAATAATGTAATTACAATATGAAATGCAATATTTTGGATAACACAGCAACATTAGCTCACTGTAAGCTACTCCTCTGGTAGTGAGATAGTTTGTCTTTACCAAGCTTCATACATTTATGATATCTGTCAGGTGGAGGCATTCTGCTCAGAGCAGGTCATCCTGTTTGCATTCGCCAACAACCACTTTGAATATTCAAAGGTAAGAAGTGTGTCAGTGAAAACTTTCTCATGCTCTCTTGCCATATGGTTCACCCATTTGATTTCAACAGCTTTGGCTTGTTAAAAGAGTCATAACCTGGTCTTTTCATGTCTCCACTGTCCTCTAAGTGTTTTTAAATACTTTTTGAAAAACTTATTAAACCAAAGAAATTTTTAAAAAGTGCTTTTTCTGACACTTTATTCATCATAAAACTGGAGATTTCATGTGAGATTTTGAAAAACATAGATGTTAGTTTAAACAATGTTAATGAGGTGCACGCTGATTGATTGCTGGAGGTCCAGCGCCAGACCACTTTTAATGTGGTTAAATGTGGTGTCTGTTGGTTCTGGAACCACTGAGCAAGCCTGCAAAGAAATCTTCCTCTCCCTCCAGACTGAGGTAAGGCTTCTTCAGGGATGGCTGTTAGGACCAGGGAAGGCTGGAACCACAGTGTTAAAAGATGTGCAGACTCCTACATCATCTTCACTGCTGTCGTCTGGGTTATTTTTCTGCACAGAACCAGATACTGACATCAAAACAAGCAATAAAAGTGCCTCTTAGCTTCCAAAATGCATATGTGTTTGATTAATTATCATTTTCTGTATGAAAAATGAATGAAGAATATGACAAACATGTACTTCTGAAGTGAGGGTGGAAAGTCTTTGATGACAGCTGTGTTCCAGTTGTTGCCTGCATTGCCGGGTCAGTCTATCAGCCAACATGTACCTGTAGACCGCTGGTGCTGCGCATGGCATGAGATGTACTAGGCTAAAATCGGCAAATAGCAGTTAGAAAAATATCAGATTATCTTGTGAATAGATTGTAGGTGTAAATAGCTGCAGTGTATGAGTAATCAAAATATTGTAATACCAATAAATGAAATCAAACTTTATAAAGAACTTTCCTGCCAAAGGCAACACAAAGTGCTTTGCATACTTTTATAAGAATATTAAATAAAACAGGTTTTCACACACCAAATGATACAACATAGAATATTAAAAACACACTCATTTTTGTCTTCACCTGTTTTTTTTCCCAAATGTTTGCAAAATTTATTCTTTTTAGGCATAGAAGAAGGGCGTGTTTAGGCATAGAAGTAGGCTGGGTTTATGCAATTGGCTCCCTAGGATGACGAAATCCCAGGGGCAAATAAAAAAAATGTGTTTGCGAGACTTCAACCTTGTGGACAGTTTTGCTGCAAACAAAGTGCCCAGATGGAAAAACTTCAAAAGAAAGGCTTCCGGGGACATTACCACTTCTGGTCAATGCTGATAACTTGAAAAAGTGCAATTCGGGGGCTGGCCCCTTTCAGTCTGCATCAGCGGATAATTAGACGCTGCAAAGAATGAACCGGTGATGCTTTATGTCTGTGACCGATAGGATACAATAACGCTAATCTTATTAAACAAGTTCTATGGTAAATATATGCTGTGATCCTTCCGACCAGTTGCATTGTAATCCCATCAAAAGGCTGTAGACAAAGAGAAGAATGTGATCCTCTTTCACCAGTGTCCCTGTCACATTCTGTCATGTATTTCCACTTGGAAGTCTGCTGTTGGGTTTTGGGATAATGTCTTCAAAATAATCATTTATGGCATTGGATTGAGATGTTAATCAGCCAGACAATGCTGGCATTGTTGCTTCAATATGTCAGATGGTGATGGTTCGCAGATTTGTACTGAAAGAGCGTAGAGTGTTCGGTCAGATTTAGCAAGATTGTGTTACTCTTTACAAAACCATTCAGATGCTAATATTTTCATGCTTCTTCAGCGTATGTTAAAACTTTCTCCGCTGGCGTGTGCGGCGTTGCATGAAGCAGTACCAGTCATTTCTTATGAACATACGGGGCTGGGCTCGGACCTTCCTGTAGATGTTGCTCTATGGGAACCTGGTCTTCCACACTGAAAAGAAAGTAGCTGTAAGTGCCTTACCAAAGTAGAGCCAATGTGATCCATATAATGTACCCACAAACAAGGACAAGAGCCTCTTAAACTTTCTCTCAGCTACAAGCTAGTCTTTTAGGCAGAACATGCATTCAGGTATCAACAGTCTTGCTTCTCATTCACCCTGATAATAAGTTCCTGACCTCAATTGTGGATTCATTGCTTCTGTTTAATTACATTGTGGTCAACAACTGAAAATAATTAGACTTTCAAATGGCAGCATTTATCAGTCTGTCAAATTATATTGCAAATTATAACAACCAAATTAGACTGCAAGACCTTTGTGTTTGCACCACCAGAACAAGGACGATCGAGTTAAAAGAAGTCTGTTTACACAGCATGTTTTTTTTAGCTAGTTTCTGTTTACTTTAAGGCTTCCAGTTGAAGTAATGGTACTGGCTGATCAAATACAACCATACCCGAAGAAGATGCACAAGAAGAAGTTGAGGAGAGTAACAAAAAACTTTGTAGTCTTATTCTACTTCTTGTGGCATTTTATAGCATTACATCACTGCTATCAACCTGTGTCAAAAAGTAAACGTAGTGATGTGTCGTTCATTAACCAGCCAGCTTCAAGAGCCAATTCTTTGTAAGAAATGAGAAGAACCGATTCCTGAGACCCAAACCTTTTGAAGGAGTGGGATTTCATTTTGGTGAGCACAGCATGGTAAGATTCAGATAGTATCACTGCGTAAAGAAGGCACGGTGTCTTGGAAGACATGAAGTGTAGTGGAACAGACCAGGTACACAGAGAGAGCTGGAAGCCTGATTTAAATGACAAAATTATGTGTGTGTCAGGAAAAACTTGAGAAATTAGCATATTTAAGGTGTCATAAGGTTCAGACTTTGGACTTTTATTTATTTAGTGTGATTTGTAAACACAGTTATATTTTCTAATTGAAATCTGCTAAAAAATAAACAAATAAACATAGTTTACCAACAAACAAACCACTCATAATTGCTAAACGTGACTAAAGTAGAAGCTGTGACCCACACCAAATGAACAACTGTTTGAAAGCAGAAAGTGTCAACTCTTTTTTGAGATTCAAGTTAAAAGAACTGGATCCTCCAAAAGAGCTGAACTTCTCATCTACATGGAAGCGAAGTCGGAACTCAGCACTGCCCTCTAGTGGATGAACTTATGTAACAACTGCGGCAGAGAAAAGACACCTGTGAGTATGAGGGCAGCAACATTTGAAACTCTGTCTTATGAACATACGTACAGGAGCATAAATGGGCCTTTACAGCACCTACTAATACCTCTCTTTTCTTTAAAGAAACCCTCTCTTTTCCTGTAAATCTCTGTATTATGTATGATACAGAGAGAAAGTAAACTTCTTCCCTCTGATTTGACTCTATCATATAGGATAATCGGTCTTTGCTGCAGCCGTCTCATATGCTGCATCTCCTGAGTCTGATCAGCTAGTCAGTATTCTGGCTTCGTAACTTTCTCTCACTCAGTGAGTTAATCCTGCCCTCTGCTGATGATTCTCATCTCTAAGTGTGTAATGTGTATGTAAAGGCAGATTATCCTTCTTAAACGATTAAATTAGATGGCAGTGTCCAGTGATGTAACATCATTTCCTGCTTCTATGGATCTAGATCAGAGAACAGGGACTAAATGCAAATTATGGGACTAAAAGAATGCAAATTACAAGAAAAAAAAGCTTGACTGTATTTCACTGCAGACGGTATGAAGCCATCACACCTTATATTATTTAAAGTATCTCAAGTTTGCAACATTTTCCAGAAATATTTGGAGACACAAAGCTATTTATTATTTTATAAAGCTACTTTTTAGTCATGGGACTTAAAAGATGCTCAAGCATCAAGGATGAAGTGTTTTCACTTATTTTGCACCATCCTGCGAACATGATGAATGTTGAAAAACACATGACAATGACTGGAAAAGACATCATCTGGAAGGCAGCATACAGCTTGTTACGTCTCTGTGTTATGGCATGAAGCTGAACGAGGTCCTGCTAAGGCATCATGTCCTCTTACTCTCCTCTATTCTTTTTATTCTCGTATGCATTTGTTTACAAAGACTTCACCTGCCATGGAGGCTGCTTTATTGCATTATTTATAGATAGATAGATAGATAGATAGATAGATAGACAGATAGATACTTTATTCATCCCCAGGGTGTAAATTCAGGGTGTTCCAACAGCTCCTTAAAAAAAAAAAAAAGATAATAGATTACATGATTACAATCTTTACTTAACCTCTGGATTAACCGTAATCTTCAGATTCTTCTTAAACATGATTCAACAGGACTGACTGGTAATGTTTGATGACTTTAATGTTGTTTTCCTACTTCTGTTTGTTTATTATTCCCTCACAATGTAGCACTTTGGTCAACGTTGTTGTTTATAAAGTGTGTTATAAATAAAGTTGCAGTTGCAGGATTACTGTCTTCTCATCACTTATGCTCTCGCTGATCAAATTGATTGTGATAATCATAAAATAAGGATTATTTGTGTGACGGTAATCAAACCAAGAACATCTATAATGGAGACATCCATGATCTGGAGAATATTTAGAGCAACATTTAGAGTCTAAATGTCGGCGTCTATCACTTTGTCCGTCTTGATATCCAAGCAGAACTTATCACAAGCCCTCTGATACACTCTTCTTCCTGCTCTTAGGCTTCCTCTTTAGACTTTATACATAAAGATGAGCCTCTGTACCGTCAGTCGCAGGTTTACGTAGAACTAAAACAAAGTTCGGAAGGCAGTTTCTACTGTCGCCATCTTGTCGACATCATGCGTGTTGTCACTCCAGGAAAACAGAAAAACGGGTCATATGTTCACCTTTCTGCAGTCCCAAAAGTTGTTATTAATTGAAAAACTTTTGTTTTTCTTTAAACATTTTTACGTTTATTCCATGCATTAAAACCCTTTAATGTCTGGTGTCGCAAATATGCATCAAATTACTGACCTGTTCGTATGTTGTTAGGTTTCTCTGCAGATATGCTTATAACTGTGTCCCTTGGCTAAACATGCCGTTGACTGCCGTTGCTATAATATGATGCTGGACAGGACATGGTAAATAAAAAAAAAGAAATCCGATAGCAAACACACTCCGCTGGGATCTGATTTATTCTGCTACTCTACACTTAGAAATATCAGTTTCCGATTTATCCTCGCCTGTCACTCATGCTCATACACATCCTGTATTTACGTATACCTACTTGAAGTGCAAGCAGTCATCAAACAACATTCCGGTTACTTGTTCCGCCTGTCTGGTCACATCTGGCTGCAAAGCTCTGCAGATCCACACACACTGATAAAAGCTGAATGGCAACACATAAAAACAGGGTGTACTCATTTACAAGAGGATGTAATGAGAAGCCATAATGACCAGTGAGGCAGTAAATACACACAACATCGCACTTTTTCTCCCAGGAGCAACATGGTGACAGAAGGACAAGGAGTTCACACATCCTTGCCCTTCGCACACATTATTACATGCTGCTGTTTGTCCTCCGCCCTCCGTTGTTCATCAAAGGGTGGAGTGACTGAGGTGTTAAGCTGCTTTAATGGTGAATGGTGGGAGGGTGGCGCTAAAAGAGGTGGAGATTTGAGAGACGCCAAACATCCACTGAGATGAATAGATGAAAGGAAGCTGTTGCCAAATGTTTCATATATAATCCACATACCACTCAGCAGCACATGTAAGGATAGATCATTTTATGTAAGTTACACAGACAGAGAGCTTATTGCTGGTGGTGAGATGCCTCACAGTAATCGCTGGGATATATTTGCTGCATACGCTTGCTGCAAACAATACAGCCTTGGCTGCAGCCAAAACGTTCGATACTGGAGGTTACCACTGGGGGGCAGCACACGGCTCTGGGACTCTGAACTCTGAAAAGGTCAACTACAGTTTACCAATCTGTTGCTAATTGTTGGGTTTGAATATTTGTCACTGTGCATTGGGGTAAACAATTAAAAAAGTTCCCCCGGTTCTGAAAAAGTTCCCAACAAGGTCCAGGAGACGCTCTTCAAAACTATCTTCCATTGTGTTTACCTCCAATCTCATGTTCTTGCTCTTGTTCACATGATCATCTGTGGCGTTTAAGTCACGCAACACGTTACCTCGCGTCAACGTGCCAAACGTACGCCAAGAATGCGTGGGCGCCGTGATACATATGTGGGTTTCTTCTTTACACTATCGTCCTCGTCTATCCTGCTTGTCCTTGTTTCTTGTAGATTGTACAGTTTTTCTTCATTCCTAGGTCCACCTACTTCCTGTCTCATCATCCTGCATTTGGATCCTTCCTCCTCCTCATCGTCACCTGGACAGTATTTACAACCTGGTGGACCAGATGAGTTTGCATTAGGTTGTGTTATGTAAACAATAGAGGGTGTAGCTGCTTTTTTATATTAACTTATGTGATTAGTTGGTCGCTACAGACTGCTGCAAGGAATTCTTGTAGTTTAACAGAAGGCAGCCAGACCCTTCAATGCTTTTCATATCTTCTCTAAAAAGCTGTCGGTTTTATCTGTCACACAATTTCACTGCCACAATTTGGACTTAAATAATTTAATGTTAACAAAAGGTGTTTCAGAGTCCACTTATTGCTTTAATAAATTGGTTGTTGGAGCCAAAACAATTAGCTGAGATACTCAAAGTTGTATGAATGTAACGGGAACAAAGGTGTCTGATAATTCTCAGTTTGTCACAGTGGTAAATTTCCAGCATGCATACAATGTAAAACTATTCTGACAAATGGATGATATTCCTGCAACATACCCTTTATTGCTGATGATTTAAATACTTTTAATCCCATACATAAGAAGCCAAAGCAGATGACCCCAGGAAATGTGAAAATGTTGACAACAGAGCTACAAATTTAGTTCAGCAGCAACTGTAAAATCTCCCCTCGGGGCAAACGTGGCTTTTGCTGTCCTCATTATTTTGTCTGTGAAGTTAATACTGATTCCTTGACTGGAAGATGATTTAAACTTACCTTGCTTACCCCCTCCACCTCACAGGACATTGAGAAACTTCTGTAAAGAGAAACTGCATGTCTCTTCACCGTTTTGTCCCTTCTAACATGTACAAAAACTCAGGTGTCTTTTTCCTAAAGCAAAGTTGAATTACATGGTTAGAATTTCCACTTCACACCTCCTCCAGCACTCAACCATCCAGAATTGATGAAAATGCTAATATTTCTCACATAAAACCCCAGCAGAGCTACAGGGTTGCCTATTCTCAGAGCTCTTTAACATTTTACTGGAACAAGACCTGAGCTAGACAAACAGAAAAACCAATATGTCCTGCATAAGTTATGAAAAAGAAAATACATTACGGTTCTTTACACTCAGTTCAGTCCAATGAGGGCTGCAGTCCTGCAGCTTTTCAGTGTGTCCCTGCTCCAACATGCCTGACTTAAAGTCACTGCACAGAACTTCATAAGCTGTTGGATCCACTTCATTTGAGTCAGAGCAGGGAAACATTGAAAACCGGCAGGGCTGCAGCCCTCGTAGGACTGAACTGAGACGCTCTTCTTTATACAAATGTACAAGCACACTAACGACCCCAACATGCACACCTCCGTGCAGTAGCAGGGCCTCTTTAAATCTTTGTGAAAAGCTATTAAAGACCAGCAGTTTCGGTGGCGCAGAATTAACCTCCAAGCGAGGACAGTGAACGCAGCGCAGCAAAATGCCACCGAGCTGATGATCCCGCTCAAAATGGCCAAAATGTCACAGAGCAGCTCGCGCTTTACTGGCTGCTCGTTGGAAAGGATCACCACAGTGATACAAAAGCGTGACAAGAAGGCTGAGAGTATGCAGAACGTGCCGGATTTCCCCATGTGCATGTGCATGTGCACGCTTCGTGTCAGAGTGAACTTTAGAGGTGAATAAACTTTAACGTTGTAGAAAATAGCAAATCATAAAATATTCATATGCAGTCGACATAAATGGCTTTGGGGTCACATAGAATATGGAGTTTAGGATTTTCTCTCTCTTTAACTCCCAACTCCTCAAATCATTTCATAGGAGAGGGTTCAAGCTTAAATCGCTTACCTGCGAGCGGTCAGATATTCATGACGGTAACAGCGGAGAGAAGAAGTCATAAGCGCAGCAGTTTTCCCAGGGCATGCTTAAAAGCCCTGTTTTCCATCTCAAACCTTGTGCGTGACCTTTTATAATCTTTTTCTTGTGCATATGAATGTGTGGATAAATGATATGGTTCAAAGTCAACACATCTGAAGGTCTTCTTTTGTTGGAGCTCTGTTGTGAATTATTGTTCCCTTCCTGACTGTCCACATCCCTGCAGCTGAATGCTCTACCAAGCTATAGTCCCCTGCCTTCCCATGTGAAACCTTATACAGCTCTGGCTTACAGAACTTTAGCATAGTAACAACCAGACTCTCCCGGGTCCTCTGGCCTCCACCCCTGCAGCCTACAATCACGTTGTATGTGGGCCAACTGATTCGCTCTGGCCTCTGAATCTGCTGGAACTCAGCCAAGCTGTCATTTAACTGCATTAGAAGCAAACTTTTATGGTGACTAAGGGCGCAGATTGAAGCTTTTCTGCTGGTGGAGCTAAACTTTGATTATGAATGTGTGGGATGCATGGAAAGGTATTTTAGCTTCCATCACCATCTGAACCAGTTAATGAAACACAAAAGCTTTCTCAATGTGTTTTCTCAGATCTTTCAAACACATACTGTAATGCTCTAAAATACGTTTATTCTTTTGCACCTGAATGCACCACAGTTTGTTTGCATATGTGGATTTGTTCCCTGTGGCCAAGACCGGATTATCCAATGGGCACTATGGGCACGGGCCAGGGGTCCACACCCATTGGGGGAACATGTGGGGCCCATGTAGAGCAAACACCAGCAGTTTGGACATGAAACAAAATGGATATAAAAGCCAGATAGTTACACCACAGTGTCCAGTGTATTGCTACTGGTACCACTGGCTAAGACATGTTAGGAATGTCGTTTTACAGTGTATCAATCACAATATTTACAATGTTATGATGTGGAACGGGGCCCCTGGAACACTCCGACCCTGCCTGTGGCATGTGACCACCACAAGGTACTCCTGTGTACAAAGCAAATAGCCTTCCACTGTGTATGTGACTGCTAATGTGTAGGTTAGTAAATGAGTCAACTTAGTTGTGATCATTCCTGCACATCTGCAACAAAGATTAAATAAGACACATATTAGAAGAGTTCAGCTTCCTTTAAACATCTCTGTTAAAGTTTCAACTCAAAAGAAAGACAAAAGAGGTAAACAACCACCCAAAGTCCCGTTTCCGGTCCAGGCTTGGACACACTTTTTTGCTTTTTACAGGCAAAAGCAGGGAAAGGTGCTAGAATATCCAATCAGGCCTTTCAAACCTTTCTGTTGGCATCCCAGTCTAATCGATCCAACCCTAAAAGGTGGAGTTTGACATGTTGCAGCTTGTTGATTGGTCGGAAGAATCATACTTCCACACAGGACCGTGTTGAAATGTACCATGGACTTTCGTGTTGTTTAAAGCCACATGACAAGAAAAAAGAACACAAACTCAAGTGATGCCTGCCATTCTCCTCCTTTCTTTCGGTCTCGTGTTCTTTTTCATTATAATTCAAGTCACTGTGCACCACACTGTTACGTAGGCGATGCATCTGATCCCACCTGGCATACATCCCAAGTAGCTTCCCAGCAGAACATCTCGCGCCCATCCTACCACCGCAATGAACATCACATTTTGATCTTCGCGCTTCAGTGTCCTGCCTGCCTCTCATCAGTCCTTTTAGTAGGACCATACTTGAGGTGCCCTTTGCATGCCTAAATAAAATACACTTTTATTTCTGTTTTTATTCGCTTTTAAAATATTTGGACACACAAATATATATATAAAAAAGAAACTATGCCGTGCAGTGTTAACAGTAAAAAAATACAATAATTGTGGGTGGCCAGCTTTTTGTTCAGGGTGGTTTGGTCTGAACGTTTGGATTGGTCAGAGTTTTTACAGATTTACAGTAAACTGAGGGGTTTATCTATGTTTTTTACTGTTCATGATTATAAAATGTAATAATGACTATCAAAACGAGGAACCACTTCACCCAGAGTAAAAAAAATGTCTCTGAGCAAGATTACCTATCCCAGCTTTAAAGGATTAAAGAAGTAGAACAAACTGGTCAAGAAAGCTGGCTTTGTGCTGGGGACTGATCTGGAGCTCCAGCTGGATAATTTTTCAAACCCTCTACAACATAAGTGTCAAACGCTGGCCTGTGGGACAATTTTGGCCAGTGGTGTAATTATATTTGACCCACAAGACCACGCCAAGCCAAATCAAATCAAACTTTATTTGTATAGCACTTTTCGTGCTTAAAAACAATACAAAGTGCTTTACATTATAAAACAATTTACATCAAAATAGATAAAAATAGATAAAACACTAACACACATACACATCCCCTTTCACCCACCCACAACCACCCTCACCCATGCCCTATTTGCCCTGCAACAGTTAAAAGAAGTTGAATGGCCAGGTGCATTTGCACCAGATGTGCACCAGATAAGGAAACAATATTCTCAGGGAGCCTCTACACAAAGGGCTACCCCCAACCAAGACCACCCAGGCCATCACCATGGGGGGCCACCCGGGTCCGGGCAGACAGGACCCACGCCACAACTGTAAGGCTGCAGTGCTGGATCCCAACCCACCAGACAGGGACAGCCCCCACAGCAACACCCATGCAGTCAGAGCAGGGGCAGCCCTCGGTGAAGAGGACCCCGATGAGGAGAGAGCTGGAGTAATAACTAAACAAAAATAAAATCCATTTTAAAAAAAAAAAAAAAAATAGAATAATAAAATCTATACTAAGATGTAAATAAATATATAAATAAATCAAATTAACTAAAAAGATGTAAATCAATATATAAAATATATAAATAAATAAAATTAACTAAAAAGAAGAATAAATATGGGTTAATATAAGAATGTTAAAACTTAGTTAAAAGCCAAACTAAAAAGGTAGGTCTTGAGCGTTTTTTTTAAAAACATCAACAGTGTCTGCAGCCCTGAGACCCTCAGGCAGGCTGTTCCATAGGCGAGGCCCGTAATACTGAAATGTGGCCTCGCCATATGTTTTGGTACGAACTTCAGGAAGAACTAAAAGGCCGGTACCTGAGGACCTCAGGGTCCGCGAGGGCTCATACCTTTAAAACAGATCAGATAAATAAGGCCCAACACCATTAAGACATTTATAAACCACTAAAAGAACCTTAAAATCAATCCTGAAATGCACAGGGAGCCAATGCAAATGACTGCTAAAGCCGGCCTGCCGGTATTAAACAGCATGATATTACATGACAGTAGTCATAGTAACTTCAGACTACAGCAGGGAGATGGCATAATGAGCCCGGCCCTTCAATGAAGGTGTTTGTGAAAAAGTGCACGATGGAAGTTTCTGAAAACAAATTTTCATTTTCAAATGAGAGCCTGAGCAGAAACACAATAGCTGAACACACACCAGTCTATGAGGTTTGTTATTATATCTGGAGGATTTCTTCAATAAATATCAATGTTTGTCCAAGGTTGCTCTTAGAAAACTACTTGGCCAAAACATCAACTTTCTGACCTACAGCTATGTGCCACCAGCTGCGTTTCCATTACAATTTTCCGCTAAATGAGAGCAATTTTTTCAACAACAACAATTGTGATTTACAGCCGTTTCCATTCAACAGTGTTCAGCACATAACGCTCAGTTCAACTGGACGAGATTTTACAGGAACTGAGGCCTATGCAAGGTAGCGAGGTAGCGTTATTTTGGGTTTTTCTACCTCCTCCAGCTTTTCAAAGCTTTTTTCTTTTCTAAAACTGTGAAATGTACTGTTTTTTATTCTGCACCGTGCCATCTTTGAACTGGCCATGACCCCCCACGTCACGTCCGGGGACATGTAAATGCGAATAAAGTGTTTCCATTACACTTTTGCGATAAATTTCAATATATTTGAGACTTTTTAAAAATGTGGGTGTTTCCATTAGCAAAATTTAGTTTTTGTCAAATTGTAAGTGTAATGGAAACACAGCTCATGTTACCAGATAGTTAGATAGATAGATAGATAGATAGATAGATTACCAGATAATTAACATATTTCACATCACCATACATGACCGCTGTTGTAAATGAGGGTGTATTTCATGCACACAATACCACGCTGTCGACATAGAATTATGCTGAAATATAGATTACTACAACATGTTTTACCCAGTTCTGTCCGTCATCGCTGAGCCCATGACCCCATGACAAGGACTTTGTAGCTCTAATAAGCACTGGATTCAGACACAAAGCCATGTTCTGTGTTGCTCTGCAGACTGGGGATGATGGGAGCATCACGCACGGCTGCAGGAAGGTCAGCTGCCTGTGCATGTAAGTCAGGCGTCATGCTGTTGATCCAGTGATCTGTTTGCTTTGTTTATGTTTTCTGTTTGATCCTTTATTAACGATCTGTTTGCTTGCTTGTAAATCAGCTGGTAAAGCTATTTAATTCTGCGCATCGTTGTGTTGAATGGCTGATATTTATATATTTGTAGAGGACATAAATCAGGTGCATATCGTAAAAGCAGCAGATTCGAACAACAGAACGATTGTGTCATCTTTGTCCTGATACTCTGAGGTCACTTTCCCACAAAAATCCAAACGGAGCAGTGCAGGAGTGAGTCTCGCCTGACGTGGTGTGGAATTCGCCAAGGCCACCAGTACGCTGGTCTTTGGTGTTTGGTCACGCTTAGCAGACCAGCAGGGTTGTGCAAACAAAGGAGCACCTGGACACAATAGCAGCCTTGTTTCTCCCTGTGTGACGGCATGGCAGGTTATTTCGAGGCTGACGCTGAGGCAAGGCCAGCGGAGGAGTCTGTTTGTATGGTGGGAACTCTTTCCATCACTGCTTTTTGGTGGGAGAACTGATCAATACGGGTCAATACAAGAAGCTGCAGTAGAAGTGACACACACTGTTATGTTGGTGCAACCTTTGCAGACATTTTCACATTCCAGGCATCGATTCCTTCTCTGACTGTCTGTTTAATCTTTTATTCCAAACTTTCTGCAACTCTGCATTTTTCCAAAGTACTTAAATAACAGAAGCGGCCTGTTTCAGAGTGGATTTGCAAACATTCTGCGGTGAGAAAACAGAACTTCTGATGATTCTCTCAATGGAGCAACTGCTTTCAGGTTCTTGGTTATCCAAACCACCTGTTCTCCAAACTTCTCATCCCTAGAACAAAATAATGAGACAATGCTTGCTTATTCTTCTTCTGAAGGCAAAAAATAACTTTGTCCATCCATTCTCCGCCGCTTATCTGGGGTCGGGTCACGGGGGCAGCAGCCTAAGCAGGAAAGCCCAGACTTCCCTCCCAAGCTACATTTGCCAACTCTGCGGGGGGGATCCCGAGGCGTTCCCAGGCCAGCCGAGAGATATAATCCCTCCAGCGTGTCCTGGGTCTTCCCCGGGGTCTCCTCCCAGAGGGACGTGCCTGGAACACCTCACCAGGGAGGTCCAGGAGGCATCCTGACCAGATGCCCAAGCCACCTCAACTGGTTCCTCTCCATGCGGAGGAGCAGCGGCTCTACTCTGATCTCCTCCCGGATGACTGAGCTCCTCACCCTATCTCTAAGGGAGAGCCCGGCCACCCTGCAGAGGAAACTCATTTCAGCCGCCTGTATACGAGATCTCCTTCTTTCGGTCACGACCCACAGCTCATGACCATAGGTGAGGGTAGGAACGTAGATCGACTGGTAAATCGAGAGTTTCACCTTCTGGCTCAGCTCCTTCTTCACCACGACAGACCGGCGCAGAGCCCGCATTACTGCAGACGCCGCACCGATCCGTCTGTCGATCTCACGCTCCATCCTTCCCTCACTCGTGAACAAGACCCCGAGATATTTAAACTCCTCCACTTGAGGCAGGACCTGACTCCTGACCCGGAGAGGGCAATCCAACTTTGTGATTAACTAACTTTGTGATTAATGTTTAATTATCTTCAGTGTTCTGATCTTTCCTTCCACATCCCAAAGAAACTGATTAAAATGTGAAATTGTGTTAAAACGGTCTGATGGCTCAAATTTCTGAGGTTTTATAAATGTTTCCATTTTGCTTTAAAACAGTACAAAACAAAAAGAGAGCACATGATGAACACTTTGAAGAGAATTCTGCATCTGGAGGTCAGCTCATCGTGTGTGACATGAAATCTGGCAACGGTTGTGTTGCCAGATTAAGCAGTTTTACTGGCTTCAGACAATGTTGGCTAAACCCAGCCAGGAGACAAAGAAGCTAATCTAACCCTCAAACCTCATATCTGACCTCAATGTCTGCAGGCTAGTCGGCCTTACATCACCTCATTATGAAAGTGCTTGCGTTTATTTCCCCTAAAATAAGCTCAGAACCCCCCAGGACCCTCTGAAGTTCATTCATCAGTCTGGGTTTGGAGGTGAAGATGGATTCATCCAGTCTCATGTGGGAAAAGAAACTGTAAAGAAAAAATGTTTAAAAAGTTGAGTGAGCTAAAATAAGTTGCGCTGCAAAGCTTTTCTGAGTAAACTCAGCGAAGGTTAGATAAGGAGGGTCACTCAAAGTAGAATGTTAACTGAACAAAGAGGGTAGATTTTCAGTTCTACGGTCTTTTCTGCTGAAACAACTCATAATGTTTGTATAAAAATGTCGGAAACATTGAGACAGCCCCTCCCAGAGCCACCACCCTGCAGCAGTGGATGGATTCCAGTGATCCTAGAAGCTGTTGTAGGGGGCTTCATGCCCCTGGTGGGTTTACCCAAAGCAAACAGACAAAGAGCAGCACATAAGAGGAATAATAACTGGGCTCAGGGTTCAGCTGTTGGACGTGGTTTGTTGGGGCCAGCCTTCTGGACCTGGGCCTGGAGGTGGGGCTTGAGTCCATGTCACCCCCTCAGGTGCTGCCTGAACTGGGGGGCGTGGGTCTGTCCTACTGTGGACTCATTATCAATGAGAGGTGGTGTAGAGATGGATGCATTGTGAGCTGGGTGGTGGGTGGGTGATCCTGGTGGTCCTATCCTTGGCTGGGGGGTCTGGATAGTCAGACCCCCCAGCCATCTCAGGCTCCTACAGCACACGTAGAGCTCTGGAGCCGGTCCCCCGAGAAAGGTCCAGGATGTTCCTGCTTCTCATCTAACAGCTGCTGTGGAGGCTCCGGACCCCCACGATCCTGCTAACTATAAAGCAATTATAAAGAATGGACGGACAGACAGGAACAGATGGACGGATGGATGGATGGATGGATGGATGGATGGACGGATGAATGGATGGATGGATGGACGGATGAATGGATGGATGGATGGATGGATGGATGGATGGACGGATGAATGGATGGATGGATGGACGGATGAATGGATGGATGGATGGACGGATGAATGGATGGATGGATGGATGGGAGATTGAGTTGGACCTCCAACTCAATCTGTTGGTTTCCTTATATACGCTGTTATGAATTGGATTTCATTAATTTTTTTTTCTCTGTCTGTAAAGCGTCTTGAGATGGCATTGCTGTGATTTGACGCTGTATAAATAAAGTTGAGTTGAATTGAATGGATGAATAGATAGATAGGATACAGGTTTCTGGGCTAAAAAATCAAATCATAATTTAAATATTGACTGAGATGACTGTTTAGTTTGAACACTGCTGTTAAAGCTTCTCAGCTAAATCAAGGTGACTTGTAAGCTGCTTCAATCTTTTCCAAAATCTAATATTTTGTTGTTTTGTTTAAAAGATAAAAGTAGACTTAAAAACCCATCCTGATTTAGTTAAGTTTAAGATTTGTCTTTGCCTTGTCCTCTTAAGTAATGTTCACGCAGCAGCAGAAGCCCTCAGTTTGTTCAAAATGGTCAGATATGCGATATGCATGAAACTGCGTCTGAAATCAGGAGGAAGTACAAAGGAAGAGCACAGAGGGTCCCAACATGTACTATCCATCTGTGACTACGGCTCTCACTCATTCACAGTCCCTTCATTTAGATCTCTGATGATTAATTCATGCTTTTTGTTGCACCTCAGACAGAAAACTCCAAGCAGAAAAAGGAAGGAGCTTCTTCAAATGGTTGGCAAATGGTACCTCAGCGGTTTCCCCCATCGGACCACCGGAGGACATGTAGGACGTCCAGCAGAGAGCATGGACGAGGCAGGCAGAGTTGCAGAGAGAAACTCTGCTCTGACTGCTGAACCCATGTTTTATCTCCACAGTGGCGTAGTGGTTTCCACTGCAGCCTCACAAGAAGGTCGCTGGTTTGAGTCTCGGCTGGATCTGAATGCTGGCTTTTCTGGCACTTCCTGTATAAGCGTGGTTCTTATTCCTCTCACCATCAAAAAACATGCATGTTTGATGATTGTCTCTTTGAATTCTCCCTGAATAGCTGTTTGTCCCTGTGATGGCGATTCAACCCGCCCAGGTGTACATCCACAGGCCTCCTTGCGACCCTTGTTTCGTTAAGAAAATTATTGAATTATGAAAATATTGGGCACAAAAAGACCACAAACAAAATGAGACATAAACTAGAAATAATTAGATGATAAATAACTGCAGACTCACATGATGAAGCAGCCAATTATAAAGGAACAAATTCATCTGTGGATGATAAATGCAACATCACGACACGTTTTACCATAGAAATCATGTTATTTCATTATAAATGCAAACGCAGAGATTGTAAATAAGATATAAATCAAGCAGATAAGTGGAAAAAAAGCAAACTTCTATATGTTGTTATGGAAATTGATCAAGTATCCACCAGTTTACATTGAAGCACATGTAACAGAGTTAATTTGTAATGATTCCACTTGCCATCCTCTGTTGTATTTTTATAATTTAAGCCTTATTATGTGTAATTTGATTTATTATTATGAGTCTACTATTTTCAGTCAACAGATTTTATTTATTTACATTTATTGTGATGGGTAGTTTAAGTTCGGATTTATTTTCCAGCCCTTGAACGCCACATGTGGACCCCCCTCCGTCGAGCCTCAGTATGATATCGGGAGGACTCGTGTTGTGTTGACGCCGTGACCGTGGGAGCTGATGAGCCTGTCTGTTTTATATTTTTACCCAGAACCAGAGGTGCTAATAAAGAAGCCGTGGGTTCTGAGACTGGGTACCTTGGTTGTCATTACACACAATGCAGAAAAGAATATCCTAACCGCTACACACAGTCAGTCCTGGAAAATACAGACTGAAAAAAGAGAAGATGCTTTACTCTGCTCAGCTGCCAGTCCAAAAAAGGAGATGATCCTCTGTGGTTCCTGCTGACTGGAGGAGCTTTGGAGGGCAACGCAGAACACTCCTGACACCATGACCCATATGTCATTTGTCTGCAGGCATCATCAAAGCCGGCGGGGGCGATGGGAAATGTTTCGGAGGTTTCTCCAACAATCTCATTTGTTGACATTTTTCAAGCGAGCAGTGATCAAGGATGGGTGTATAAATGTTATAGCAACAAAACAAACACTGTTTCCTGCTAAATTATCCAAAGGAAAACACAGCCCAACATGGGCTTTTATTCAGCTGCTGGCAGGTAAAAATAAAGATGACATACATAATCTATTTTTAATTGACAGCGAGCCAGGAGAGGGAGGAGAGCCACGCTGAGCAGCCTGATCTCTGCTCTCATCAACGTTCTGCCTGAGCCAAACATGTGCAGCATCCAGATCCAGCTGATGTCCTCCTGCTCAGGATCACAGCCAGCTTTCAGACTGTGCTGATGTGACTTTAGGCACTTAAAAATGCTGAATAAAGTGTGTAGCACACTCAGTGTCGCATTCCCATCCTGCCTGGAACACCCCGAACAAAAGTGCACTTCCAAGATGTTTCAGTACAGTACAGCTTACAGTAAAACAGACTCCTAACTGTGCCAAGAACCTCATTAATCCCTGCTGTGACCCCCAGCCCTCCTCTCGCTGCCATTTGCTTTGATATGACGGCTCTCTACGGCGCAGCCACATAATCTGATGGCCTTTTTGTGCTGCGCTATTCATCCTTAATCTTCCACGGCAACAGCTTTGCAGCACTGCTTTAGTTAAGAGAAGGATTTCACTCTTTTTCTCCCTCTACTGTCCCGTGGATATTACAATAACCAGAGGAGTGAAACAGATTAAAGAGACATAAAGCAGGAAAACGACCCTCCTCGGTTGCAGAGGCTGTTTGGTGATGAGCGCAGGTCAGTCACAGGTCAGCTGATAATACTCGTTATACAACACATGAAGCCACTTGGAAAGTTACGCTGCGATGCACCGACAGGCCGCTGATTACGTTTGTGTTTTCCTGTTTTTTATGACGTGAGAGTGATGCAGATGCTGCTTCTGAAATGTGCAAATCGGTGCATCAGCGTGATAATATGAGGTATGCAGGTATGCTGACGCGAGTGGGCAGCACTGCTGGCTTTTCAGACATGGAGACACATTTTAAAGAGGAGGATGGTGCAGAATAGAAACACCCTGAAAAAACTGCTCTGACATCTGCTTTTGCTGACTGCATCTGTGACAAATGAATATTAAAATTTTTGTCCAATATTTTTTAAATCTGATGCAAGAAAAGTCTGCAAAGATGAGCAGTGTATTACGGGTGCAGTGTGTGAGGTTTACTGCCATCTAGTGGTAAAGACGGGGACAGAAACGACTTCCAATGCCGAGCGGTTGATAACGGACGGTGGCCGTCGGTGGCCAAAAATCATCCGTTTTCATCCGTGAAGGGATGCATTAACTAAGACAAACTAAACAGATGCAAAACACTTTTGGTTTGGTGTTTCATTCCTCAGACTTTTACTGCCAGTGCTGAGAAATCAATTTGTGTCCAATAATCCCAAAATAGGCAGCAAGAAATGAGATGGTTTGCGGATTAAAGGAAGGTTTTATAGAAACTAGGATGAAATTTACTGTTTAAGATTTGTTTGTACTCAAAATTTATTATAAATCCATTTTATAAACAAGACCTCAGGTTGCCTGTTGTGCATAAATTTACTTAATATTAAAAAATCAAACACCTAAACTGGCTATTATTCTAATTTTATGGAAATTCCAATTTTTTAAATGCACACACACTATTTATTTGGGCTTCAAAATTTTTTAAATGATTTTTTTTTGTGAATTATCATTCTTCTGCTCATAAACAATTGAATTGAATTGAATTGGATTGAATTGAATTATAAGAATAATTTTTAGAAACTTCTTCATCTGTAGTTTTATTCTCATGGAACAGATTTGATCTGAATTGATTTGATCTTGTTAAGTCCAGAGTTTTTCACACTGGGAGCTGTGCCTGCTTGGGCTGCAGGCTTGTTGCCATGGTGATGGCTAGCCTGGATGGATGGGGGTCCTGCACCGCGGCCCTCTGGCTGCAGCGTGGACCCCGGTCGGCCCTGATGGGGGTGGTTCCTGTGGTGGTAGCCTCTGGCAGATTTTTATGTCTGCTGATGTTTTTTTTTTTTTTTATCACGATAATCAGTTTAGAGGCAGAAACAAAGGATGCAGAGTCATAACAAGGTTTGTGGTTTTAGATAATTTAAGAATAAAAAAAAGACATTATGGGACGAATTGAGGTTTGGAAAACAAGTGGTATATTTGGACTTGACCACCTTATTAAGAAGCATAGATCTGCAATGTGACAAACACGCCGGTCCCAGAAGATCTCACGAGCTGATGTCTGTATGAACTGGTTTGTATGAAAACATACATAACATCCATTTAATCATTTTAGTTTTCATTCATTCATTCATTCATTCATTCATTCATTATTCTAACGGCTTAGTCCGATGAAGGGTCGCGGGGAAGCTGGAGCCTATCCCAGCAGTCTTTGGGCAAAAGCTGGGGAACACCCTGGACAGCTCGCCAGTCCATCGCAGGGCCACACAGAGACACATTTTAGTATCATTTATGATTTTATTGTTATTTTTGCTATTTGTGTCTTCCTTTTACTACTTTTTCATGCCTTCTTTGCATCTTCTGTAATGCTTGTTTCATATAAAGCACTTTGAATGGTCTTGTAATAAGCTGTGATGTGCCTTGTAACTCCTGCAGGTAATAAAGTGAGAAGTGATGGATGTTTCAGCCACTATGCACATCATTAAAGCTTCTAATGGTTGTCTGTCAGTGTTTACCCACACAGCCATCTGGGTGCAGCTGTCAGATCTGAAAGCTGTTGCTCCTGAAGTTCATCCTGTCGCTACTCGTCAGCAGGATCCCAAACGCTTCCTGAAGTCACTGTAAGTGGTGGTTAATAACGGTTTATCATAAACAAGCCATTTTCAGCGAGCTCTGGCTCGTTTCTTCATAACACAGAGACAGAAAGACACTTTAAAGCCCCTGAAGAGCAGCTCTGACATTCCTTACACACTCTGAGGTTGAGTGTAACATGTGCTGTAGTGTTGTACGTGTTGCGTAACACATAGCAGACTGCGTTTTCATGTGTTCCACTGCATGTTATTATGGATGATACTGCAATTGTGAGGCATGAATATGAT
This sequence comes from Telmatherina bonti, assembly GCF_933228915.1. Classification (NCBI taxonomy): domain Eukaryota; kingdom Metazoa; phylum Chordata; class Actinopteri; order Atheriniformes; family Telmatherinidae; genus Telmatherina; species Telmatherina bonti. Next base: position 39,000,031 of record NC_136624.1, on the reverse strand, counting down.
AATTTGTTTCATGGAGGCGACTGCCAACGTGCAGCTGTGCCTGTGTGTGTTAAAAAAAAGATTTGCATGCATTAATGTGTGCAGCAGAGGTTAACACAAGCAGAACATGACAGTGAGATTTAGAGGAACAGTTGCAAGACGACTTTGACAGATGCAGACTGATGGATGAATGCGGCCCCGTGGCAGAACGTCTGACTGTCGATCTGATTCTTGTGACATCGTGTGACAAGAAGCTGGCAGAGGAGAGGGCTCAACGCCTCCCCTTCCCGGCTGGGGGTCACCGCAGGAGTAACTGGCACATAAACACATGCAGGCATGGACGTGAACTCTGGTCTTTACTTTTCCCTGCATCAGTCGTCCTCCAAACGGGTGACTGTGGGACTGAAGGTGGAGGAATATCGCTGAATATCGATGCTATGAGGACGACAGCGAACTCAAGCAAGATAAGAGCTCTGATATCAGAATAGAAAGGAATGTGAAACTGGTTTGAAGTAAGGCCGTACCTGGGAGGATAATCCAACTCTGAACTTCCTGAAACCACTGGATGGTTTCAGTGTGGTTCCTGATACCACTGGATGATTTCAGGATGACATAAAAGAGTCTGATCTGTTGAAAGATGGTTTCTTCTTCTTATTCTGATGCAGAGAACTGATGTTTCAGCAGCCTGGTTTGGGACCAGCATCCTCCAGACATCCAGCCTGCAGGTCCTCTCACTACTTTCCAGCTTTTATTGGGCTGAATAAACAGTCTGGATGGAAAATGGCTCTTCTGGGTGCAGCTGATCCCACCTAAACGTTACAGAAAAGGAAGAGAAACTTTAAGCAAACTAGGATTTATGACACGTGGCAGGTGTGACCGTCTTCCTCTCCGCTGTTCCTACGTCTCATCAGCACCATTAAAGAAGTCTCACACTCCTTCCGTCGTATTTTGACTCTTCGTTCTCTCACCAGTTTGCTTCTGGTTAATGGATTTTTAATGGCGAAGACTGGGACGCCGTGTCACGGCTGTGTAGTTTAACAGCGCCCAGTAAATGAATGATGTTCATAATTCATGACACGCATTACATTTTTAGATCTTATCTATATTAATGTTTATTGTTCAAAGCGTGCTTGTGGATAAGGAGTTCCCCCCGGAGGAATCTCCACTCAGCGAAACACGAACTAATCCTGCTCTTCTTGCACGAGCAGCTGATGATGAAAGAAGCAGCAGGGAAGTTCTACGTTTTAAAAGTGCTGCTACTTCCCATTCCATCCAGGCCACTGCGTCTCTTCCCAGGAGAGCTTTACTGATATTTTTAGACGGGGAAAAGCTCATCTCCTGCTCCCTAGGTGAGAGGCCCAGCAGTCTTTTGTCTTCTCCAGCTGTCTGTCAAGTTGATTCTCCTCATCATGGCGGACTCTTGGATTTCTCTTCATCTTGGGGATTCCTGAGAAGATAAACATAATGCTGGCGTTGACTGTCTGTGTTGAAATATAGAGACCAGGATGAGTAAATAAATCGAAAAGACAAATGCCTTAAGCAGCTTCACTGATTCATAAAATCTGAGTGATGTAAGGATGACAACAATGGAGTGAAGAAGAAAAGTTTCAGGTGTGCGTCCTGTCTAACCTGAAATGCTGGAATCCTGACAGGCAGGGCCACATAGTTTACTAGTGAGACTGTCTCGTGATAAAATGATCAGTTTAGTCTGGATCACACCAAACCTGCAGAAAGAAATACTTATTTTTCTTTTATAAAAAGTGACAAAAACTATATCTTAAGGATCTATAAAATAAAAACATGACTTATAATTAGTCCATCTAAAAAAAAAAAAAAAAAAGGAAAAATCTGGTTTATTCTCAATCAACTAAAACATAAAAATGACGCATTTTTTTTTATTTTCGGAAACCCAAAAGCTCACTTATCTGGTAGGGAACTTCCAAAGCTGTGCTTTCTGCGTTCAGAGCAGCGCGCATGCGCCCCTGTAACTCTGATGCCTTTAGGTACTCTTTCCAAGGCTCGGATATCTGACATTCCAATTTAACTCCATTTTACTTTATTTAATTCTAATTTAACAACATAACTGCTGTTAACAGCAACAAATCATACAGACTAATCCGTAAAACTTATTATGAGTGAGATATTTATTTCTGAGAAACACCAATAAAGATGCTGTAACTAATTAAAAATGCACAGAAGTCATTTAAAGTCATGAGCTAACTGGTTAAGAACTATGCAAGCTACAAAAAACCACTTTATTTTATATTTATATCGATAATATGTTCTTTAAATATAGATAATTACTAAATTGTGTGTAACTGGACACAAATCATAAACGGACTCTATAAGTTCAGTAGTTATTCACGTTGAATAAAACAGAAAATAAAGCTATAAACTGTACTGTTTCGTGGATTTGGGTGTTGTTATTCAAAATAAATTTTGAACACCTGATTTTGGGAAATTCGTACATGAAATACGCAACTCGCTTCACGTGTCATTTGAAAGGACCGTCGGTGTTGGCGCCAATCGCTAAATTTCCTCCAGCACCTGAATGTCGCACACACAGCAACACTTTCCCAGCGCGTCGGCGGAGTTCAGAGAGACTCAGCTCGACGCACGAGACCTACGTACCTGATCAAAGGAGTCGGGGTCGCTTCCCATCATCTTCTCTGATACGAACGGAGGAGAAATCTGTCGCTGCTGACTTCACAAGGAAAAGAAACGTATTTTCCTCATTTTCTTTTCAAGGATTTAAGTGGCGAGTTTCATCTAAAATGACATCTAAGAAGGAGGATTAAACTGAAGGGATTGTTGGACAATGCTGAGAACAATGTTTCCACAGTGAGGAGACTCGAGGGCCGACAGGTATGGCTTGATTTGCCACCCCGGGAGGCGGTGGGACATTCAGCCGGACGCGCTCATGTTTCTGTGGAGGAGAAGGAAAGTTTGTTGCGCTGCGCCGGGACTCTGCGCTACTTTCTGAGCTGCTCTGACTCTTCCTCGTCTCGGTGCTGAGCCTGGCTGGTTCGGTGCCGACTCGGAACTGTTTTCAAAATGTCCAAACCCGTGCTAAAGAAGAACCACTGGTCCTCCAGAGTGAACGAATGCGCTGTGTGCAAAGATGCCCACGGGGACTTGAACGTGTCACTGCGCGGCGGAGCGGAGAACGGAGAGTTCGCCTACATCGGCCAGATTAACGAGCATGTGGTGGTTTACAAAAGCGGAAAACTGAATGAAGGAGAACTGCTGCTGGAGGTGGAGAACCTCTCCATTTCGGGATTACCTTTGTACGACATAGAGACGGTGATAAAGAACTGCAAAGGTCCGGTGAGGTTGAAAACAATCAGACAAGGTAAGAGCTGCAAGAGGCACGCGCCAAACTTGGTTCAAACTTCTGCGTTTTTAGTGATTATTTTCACATTAAATATTACAGTCAGTGGCAAATTTACCCCAGTCATTTATTTAATAACAGTCTTCAGTTCGGCTGACATTAAACTGTAAAGTTTATCTCAGAAGATGCGTTTAAGGACCGAGTAAATGGGAGGTTTCTGCTTGATTACAATGAGCTCTGACAGGTGTCCAGATTTACCAAACAGAGAGGAGTTCCAAACCTTCCCAGTTAGACCTGAAAAAGGACAGGTCCATGTTAACTGGTCAGTTTATCTGAATGGTTTTACTTCCTCTCACATGTCCCGTTTAACTAGAAGGAAAATAAACCGAAAGGCTTCTCCTTCACAACACTTTGAAATGCAAAAAAATGTTTTTAAAAGCTTTTTTGCAAACAATTTGATCTATTTAAAGACGTTCTTGTAGAGTTCATGGTACACAATTAACTAGGCGGTCCATTGGCACCTGTATGTCGTTGAAGCACACATGTAAGAATAGGTTTTGTTTTCGGAGACAAAAAGCTGCGTTTCCATTACACTTTGAATTGTGCAAAAACTAAATTTTGCAATTTAAAAAATGCTAATGGAAACACCCACATTTAGAAACAAGTCTCAAATATCGCTAAAAAGTTTTTACGCTCTCATGAGGTGGTTTTTCAGACGTTTTGATGTAGAAATACATCGCAAAAGTTTAACAAACACTTTTTTTTGCATTTACGGAACCCTGAACGTGACGTGGGGATTGTGACCAGTTCATTTCCGGTAAAGATGCCGCGTTATGGAACAAACAGAGAATTTTAGAGTTTTATAAAAGAAAATAATGGTGAAAAGTCATAGCAAGTAGAAAACCCCCCAAAAACACTACGTGGCAACCTTGCATATGCCCGTCGTCAGCCGGACGAGATTTTACGAGAACTGAGAACCATACCTGCCAAGTATCCTGTTTTGGCTAGGAGACTTTTGTTGTTTTTTTTAACCTGTTTTTTAACCCGCTTCTCCCACATTGTTACATAATTTCCCGGATTATGATAGGGTGAAAATAAACCGACACGAGGAGACAAACCTCAGGTCAAGAGGAAATCTGTGACCAACACGTCTCATACTCCCACCGCGACCCTCTTAACGGTTACCGTAGTATATCCTTTATTTTAAAATCCAGAACTTGACAGGTAAACACTGTTCAGTGGAAACACCTGATAATCGCAAATGTTGTTTGTCAAAACCTGCAAATATTGCTTTATTTTATTTTTTTTTTAAATGTAATGAAACCATAGACTGTACATAAAAGATGGACAGAGCCTCCGTGACATCACCCGTAGGTTTCTGAAGAGCTGAATTGAAGCTCGGTGGGCGGTTCCTACCATCGCCATCTTGGTCGGGACATGCGTGTCGTTTTGCCTGGAAAATACAAATATGGGCTAAGAGGTGGAGCTGAGGGGAGCCGTGAGCGTCATGATGGATGATTGACATCGAGCGAACTCCATGCTTTCTGTAGCTAAGAGCTAACCGAGCTAACAGGAGCTAACCAGCTAACGGAGGTAAGCGGGTTAAAGCTAAGTCATGTTGTTAACCGGCTAAAAACCACAGTTGTTCTACATTCTTGTGACTTGAAGCGGGAGATCGGGTACCTGTCACGCCCCTAAATCTGCCGAATTTCGAGATGAAATTACTTTTAAATGGGAGAGTTAGAAAAAAATTTACTCCCCCCACAGTTGAAGGTAAACCTGACCTATTAAACCTAAAATGTTATTAGTACCAGGCTGTAAACATGTTTATATCTGCTGTGAAGTTGGTCTTTTTAACATGGGAGTCTATGAGGATTTGCTCTGTTTTGGAGCCCCTAGTGGATGAGGGAGGAACTGCAGTTATTTGGACTTCCAGATAGGCTTCACAACCAACGGAGGCTCCATCCCTCTTTCATCTACGGTCTATGAATGAAACGCAGCTTCAGACCGCCTCTGATGACTCCTCAGACCAGCTTGACAGGCAGCATTTCTTTGGCATCAAACAGGAACGGGAACATAAGGCTTCTAGCAGCAAGGTGAACATCAGGCCAGTGAGCCTGGTTTGGCCAGTTCCCGGCCAGCTTGATTCAGCGGGGCACGGCAGTTTGACACTGAGTCATTCTGACAGGCTCCCAGCATGGCAACGCAGCCTGCTGGAAAGATGCTTAGAGCCAGCCCGGGCTGCGCTAACTTCCTCTAAAGATAAGCCGAAGAGAAAAAAAAAAAAAAAGAGCAACTCTTCAAGGACAGTTTCACATATTTCTAACCTGTGAACGCCCAAAGCAGCGTTTGTTGGAGCCAATCAGATGCGCTTTGTCAGAAAGATGGCGGCATGATCAGCCTGGACCTGTTTTTTTTTTACAAAGAATTACTTGTATTTTTATTTCCAGGATGGACAGCAGCGCCAGTAATGTAAAGCAAAGCAGCTTGTGAGCCAGTAGTCTGGAATTCTGGTCCTCCAGAGCCGCAGTCCTGCAGGTTTTACTGGTTTTCCTGCTCCAACACATATGGATTAAAAACAAGCTGTTAGATCCATTTGATTTGAACCAGGTGTGTTGGAGCAGGGAAACAGGTAAAAAGCTGCAGCACCAGGGTTCCAGCTCTAATCCTTACAGTGGTGCTCATGTTGTAGTCACATTAAACCGCACTGGACTTTGTGAGTAATTTCCAGTATAACCAGTAAATTATTTGGACAGAAGTTTATGTAAAAATTTAAATTTTGCTTAAAAAGTAACACAGCTGAACATTTTAGAACAGACTACAGTTGAAAGTCCTGCACGCATGTGGTTTCACTAATTAGGTCGATAAAGTGGGCTTGCTGGGAGAATGGGCGTGGCTTTCTTGGAAAGCCTGTGATGTTGCATAACTTCTTTGGCTTGCAATCACAGGTGTTACATGGTTAACGATGGCGCTGAATCAGGTGTTTCCATCATTTCTGGGTTTACTCCATTTACTGCCCGGTCAACCACTCGGTCACCCGGGTGGGCGGGGTTTTCACGGTATTTAATCCAGGCAATCACCTGGATCAGGGATCCCCAACCCTGGTCCTCAAGGACCAGTGTCCTGCAGGTATTCCAAGTGTTCCTGCTGGACTACACCTGACTCAGACTCAGACAAGCTCTGCTCATGTCTGCTAAATACACATTGATTTGAATCAGGTGTGTTGCAGCGTGGAACTTGGAAAACCTGCAGGACACCGGTCCTTGAGGACCAGAATTGGGGATCCCTGAACTGGATGACCCGCTCAGATCTGACGGCTGGATGGAACAAACAAATCAGTGCCTTTGCAGATAAACTTGCTCCAACTTGACAATAACGTTGATGTTTGGCCTGTAAGTTCAGTAATAAACTGAAGTAAAAACTCCTGCTTATGTTATGATTCTGTTCAGCTGCTCTAAGCAGTAAAGTTATGTCCCAGTGCAGCGTCTTTATTTGTTCAGAGACCTCCAATGGACACCGCTGAATTGTGCAGAATACAGCCTGAAATAAATGCAAAATGATCACTTGTTATTAAACGTAGGTAGGATAGGAGATGGTTTCCATTTTTTTACTGAAAAGCTTAAAATTTTCTTGACACCTGATTGCAGCCAATATAGAGAGATAAAAATATTTAGTCACCTGTGGAAAAGGACTGAAAAAACCCCATCCAGCTGTTCTAAACGATTAGAAGTTGATATGTCAGTCAAACTCGAGTGGCTTTTGTCCCTCCCCCCCTAAACACCTCAGGAACAAGAACCTTTTAGGTTCAACTTTGCTCTGAATGATCCATGCCTCCTTCTGTTTTGGCTTCTCTCTGGATCGTTGCTCAGCTGAAGGAAAAGGAGCTATTTACTGATTTGTAAATATCTACATAAAGCTGCAGCTCTGGAATAATTTTATGAGTCTCTTTTTGTTATGTCAGAATGTTTACTTGGGTAAAAGACACACATATAGTCATGTTTAGGTTAAATAAAGCAGTCCAGACTGGTCAGATCAGGTGAAATGTGTGATTATTAACAGATATGAAAGTTTGATCCGTCTTAATAAGAAATAATTTCATTTTCTCAGGGTGGAAGTGTGAACTGGGAACTTTACAGTAACAACAGCTGCTTGAATGGAATAAGTGGATTCTCCGTCTGAATTCAACTGGATTCAACTATTATCACAGTTTTAAGAACTATTTAATCACATTCATGTTTTCTAGTTTTCACATCTTGTTCAGGATTCAATCCAGGCTGCGTTTTATTTTCCTGACGACGTTTTACTCGTGTTTTCGTAGGTGATCTCTGCGTTTTCTGTGGTGGATTAAAAACTTGAGGTTGTGCTGCCTTCATGGCCAGGTCACTGCAGGAAAAGAGACTTCTGACCTCAGTGAGTTTTTATCTGCTTAAATAAAGGAAACACAAACTGAAACTGTCCTTCTGTGGAAACGACTCCGTAGGATGAATCGTTTCTGGTCCACTGATTTTATATGGTATATTTTCTTATATTTCAGCTTTTTTACATACTGGTGTCCTTATAAAGTAAACTGAGATTAGAGAGCCCAGAGAGGGAAGTCTGGGCTTCCCTGCTTAGGCTGCTGCCCCCGCGACCCGACCCCGGATAAGCGGCAGAAGATGGATGGATGGATGGATGTATGGATGGAGATTAGAGAGATGTACCTGAAAAGAGTTTAAGGGTAGCTGATAAAAAAAAAAAAAAAAAAAAAAAAAAAAAGAATGAATAAGATAATGGAAAAAAAAAGTACGAGTTTACATTATAATATTAATTCCGGATGAACGTGTACATGAAACACGTCCTTACTTAATTCCTCTTTAGAGCGGCTGGTTGGGAAGGGTTCTGATTGGACAGAGGGTGCACGTGACGTATGACGTATACCTGAAATAAACAAAGTCAGCCCCCTGCTTCTCGTCATTTCAGTCGTAACTTGTAAAAACTACATAATAAGTTCCAGTTTCACCGCTATTTTTATTATAAATGTGAAGTAGCAGCTCAACACCAGCATACTACTTCACTTTCTGCAGCAACTGAGAAGGGGAAGAAAGATGGACCACCGAACACGGGAGACAAAACAACGCGCGTCATCGGGACAGGACAAGGTAACGAGCATGCTCAGAACGACCGGAGTTAACTTAGAGCGGAATAAAGGTTTACATGACAGAGGAATTAAATAGTTCAGAATTAAAATGCGAATAAACCAGACACTTACGTCGGAATTAAGTTTAATTCAGAATAGAAATTAGCATCAGGAATTAAGTGTTTACATGGTGGTTTTTCATCGGTTTAAACCGGAATTAAGTTTAATTCGGAATTAAACAAAACTCCCATGTAAACGAACGGATTGTGTCCTCATCCATTTTTATTTCCTGGGAGCTTTTATTGGCCGGTGTGCTGTTCTCTTCCATGGGTTAAAATCCAAAGTCAAACTTTCCAGAATAAATTGCCGCGGTCATAAACCTCTGGATGGAGGAAACAACGTTTGAAGTGAAAGTTTCAGCTTCTCCTTTGACTCTCGGTGCTTTTCTTTATAAAGCAAATAACAGCAGAGGAGGTGTGTTTTCACGCAACTCTTCCTGCAGGAGAAACTCCTAAAAACGAAAGAATTTCTTACGTTTTTTTTCCTTCGGTCTTCCGTGTCATGCAGGACGTAAACAGGAAAGTGTCCCGTCAGAGCCACCAGTGTGAAAAGTCGTGTCCACCCTCCTCCTCCTCCTCGGGTTTATAACAATAGAAGGAAACTGTCGATCAGATTCCTCGCATTTCCCAGCCCACCCCCGCCAGAAGGGCCCATCTGGGAATGTCGGGTGTCAAAGCTGTTTTCAACGTCACATGATAAGCTTCCATGTCAAGTTTTTAATAATTCACGCTGTCTGGGAATTTCCCTCCCTAATCAGCTCTAATTGGGAAAATATGCTCGGCAACAAGGGCCATCTGTAAAATTTAAGTGACCTAATTTCACTGGAGCTTGTGCCATTTTCTCACTTTAATCAAGTGGGACGTGGAGAGAGGTGCTGCTGCCGCGTGTTGGCTCGCTGACGATCAGAAAACCTTTGTTGCTGCTGCATCGAGAGATGTGCCTTGTGGTGTTATGTCAGGGCCTTCTGAACTCTGCAGACATGTGAACACACACACACACACACAGTGGGATATTTGCATTCAGAGTTTGAGTGCTGCAGAGATTGTAATGTTTGCTTTGAGCATCATGTGGAACATTAGTTGCATTAATAAACAGACATGCAAACTTCCTCCCTCTTTTTACCACCTCTTTTTACATCAGCAGCCCTCGACTCTGCACACTCCAGCAGTTTAAAACCTTTTTACGCTCACCGTGACACGTCATAAAAACGGTCAATCTGATAAATCCCTGAACTCCTTCATGCTCCACTCTTCTGCCAGCAGACCGTAGATGATACACACAGCAGTGTGGAAACACAAAATCACAACACAGAGGTATCGGATGCGCTACTGTTGGTCCATCCATCCATCTGCTGCTTATCCGGGGTCGGGTCGCGGGGGCAGCAGCCTTCCCTCTCCCCAGCCACATTTGCCAACTCTGCGGGGGGATCCCGAGGCGTTCCCAGGCCAGCCGAGAGATATAATCCCTCCAGCGTGTCCTGGGTCTTCCCCGGGGTCTCCTCCCAGAGGGACGTGCCTGGAACACCTCACCAGGGAGGTCCAGGAGGCATCCTGACCAGATGCCCGAGCCACCTCAACTGGTTCCTCTCGATGCGGAGGAGCAGCGGCTCTACTCTGATCTCCTCCCGGATGACCGAGCTCCTCACCCTATCTCTAAGGGAGAGCCCGGCCACCCTGCGGAGGAAACTCATTTCAGCCGCCTGTATACGAGATCTCCTTCTTTCGGTCACGACCCACAGCTCATGACCATAGGTGAGGGTAGGAACGTAGATCGACTGATAAATCGAGAGCTTCGCCTTCTGGCTCAGCTCCTTCTTCACCACGACAGACCGGCGCAGAGTCCGCATTACTGCAGATGCCGCACCGATCCGTCTGTCGATCTCACGCTCCATCCTTCCCTCACTCGTGAACAAGACCCCGAGATATTTAAACTCTTCCACTTGAGGCAGGACCTGACTCCCGACCCGGAGAGGGCAATCCACCCTATTCCGGCTGAGGACCATGGTCTCAGATTTGGAGGTGCTGATTCTCATCCCAGCCGCTTCACACTCGGCCGCGAATCGCTCAAGCAAGAGCGGGAGATCACGACCAGATGAAGCCAACAGGACCACGTCATCTGCAAAAAGCAGAGACCCAATCCTGAGGCCACCAAGTCGGATCCCCTCAACACCTCGGCTGCACCTAGAAATTCTGTCCATATAAGTTATGAACAGAATCGGTGATAAAGGGCAGCCTTGGCGGAGTCCAACTCTCGTTTCCGGCTACTGCTGGTGTGAAAGCTAATTGTGCTGATGCTGCTAATGATGTGTATGTGTGGCTATAGTAGTTGTGTTGTAGGTGTGTCCTGGTAAACAGGAACTGTATGTCAGCGCCATAAGAAGGAAGTAAAACCCAAACATCTGTGTGTGAATGTGTGTGTTTTCCGGTCAGGACAAATGGCACGGTGGCCAAGGGTTCATGGGTTTCCCCAGGCAGGAGCTATAATGTGTGTGTGTGTGTGTGATTTGCTGCACGTGACCACACTGGCATTACAAATGAGAATGGTCTTCATGTAAAACTGGCTGTTGCTGCGCTGCAGCAGATGATGAACGAGGCCTTGCTGGCTATAAATCTCTGGAAGCAGAAAACGTCGTCTCCATATTGAAGCGTGAGCCGCTAACTAGCTGCTGCGTGTTAAAATTTACAGCTCTGTTAGCTGCATTAACTGCAGGTGGTGTGTGTGTGTGTGTGTGTGTGTGTGTGTGTGTGTGTGTGTGTGTGTGTGTGTGTGTGTGTGTGTGTGTGTGTGTGTGTGTGTGTGTGTGTGTGTGTGTGTGTGTGTGTGTGTGTGTGTGTGTGTAAGTAAGTGTTCCTGGCAGGGCTTGGATATGGAAGTGTTTACTTCCTCTCTCCCAGCAGGAAGTTGGACGCCCCTCCACCTTTTGTATTCTCTTCCAGCGGCAGAGCAGCTTGACTTCCTCCCTCACAGCCCGGCTCACAAAAGATCTCTGGCTTTAATTTTAGGGGTGTGTGTTTACATTTGTAGAAATGTGTGTGCAGGAAAGCGGGAAGGGAAGTGTGTTCTGTACTGTACACCGTAAGCATCCTGTCTCTGCGTTTCGGCGCTCTGGAAGGACACTCGGTTATCAACTAAATAGACCATGAAATGCAGCCTCGCTAATGCAGCAGGAGGTACACATGCACATGTGCCGTCTCCTCTCTTGTTTACCAAAGAATGCTCTTTTTTTCCCCTCCTAATTGGCTGGAGAGGAGGCTGTGAGATTGGGTGTGAATGGAAATCGGTCACACTTGGCGCTTGTACTTACACACTCTGTCAGAGGCAGAGAAAAGCAGCTAATTTACGATAGTGTGTTTAGCGGGGGAGGGGGGGGTGGGGGGGGCTTGATGTAAGGCTCCTTTTGTCAGCAGGCTGCAAATATGTACAGTTGATGTGTTCTGAGAAGTTTTAGCTTGAAAAAACATAAAGTTATGAAGACGGGATGCAAACAACACGTATCCCCGTCAGGTTGGGTTGATTTGTCCATGTTTCCGAGAGTTTCTGAGACACCACCGCCTCACTGCAAGACGGTCGAACGGCGGCTTTTCTGTTCTCTGAGGAACTCCGCAACTAGTGGTGTGACGATATGCTTTCGTTTTGATTCAGATTTTTTGGGTGCCGATTCAATTTAAATTGCGATTCTCCGATATTGCTAATTTTTGTAGATGACAAGAAAATGTAGAAAACTTTTTTTTTTGCTCGTCATTTTTCTTCATTTTAATGAGAAAAAAACAACAACTCAGTAGCCAGACCATCATTCTGCTGCTATAATGTCCAAGGAGACAAGTAAAAAGATCAATAAAAATGACAAAAATTTTATAGTGGATTCATTTTATTTAATTTAAAAAAAAAAAAAAAAGAAGATTTTTTTAAACAAAAAAATCGATTTTAAAATTGTGAAACAAAAAATCCAATCAAATCTAAGTTGTCCGTAGGAGTGATGATGATTGGTTGTTTGTGGTCCTGCGACAGACTGGCGACCTGTCCAGGGTCTACCTGCCCCTCGCCTGCTTGTTGCTGGGAGATGTTCCAGCTTCCGCGCCACGCTGAACTGGAGTAAACGGAATAGGAAATGAATGCAAGACTAATATCTCCTTCTCTTTTAGGTGGAAAGGTAATTTTCTATGAAAACTTTAAGCTCTGGATTTGTTTTTCTTGGTTTTAAAGTTGGATGATTCAGTGAACTGGCCGTTTTCTGTTTTCTAAAACGGCTGATTCAGAAGTTCGTCTGCAGATCTTTTCAGCTCGGCTCCAGCCTCGGTCTCCACACGTCGCTGGTCATGGTTCGAGTGTGTGCTTTGCGTCTTTCCTCTCGTCAGACTGTAAAATGACGAGAGACCTGCAGCTTAACATCAGGCTGCTCTGGTTCAGCACATGAAGCGCTACCAAGCTGAAGGGTACGATGAGTTGGTGAATCCACCCAAACTGACAATCTCTCTATCTGGTTAGCATCACCCCCCCGCCCCCCCCCCATCTTTGGGGAGCAGCAATGGCTAGTGTTTCATGTGGTTGGCCTCCAGCCTCTGAGAGGACGTTTGCAGCAACATTCTTCAATAATTGAAAAGAATAAGAAGTTTTATAAGTTTTCCGGTTTGAAGCCGAGATGAACATGAAGTAGCTCTCGTTCAGAATGAAGATTCCAGCCTGCAGTTAAAGCAGCTCTTGTCTTGTATTTAGCTGGAGAAATATCACGCATGCCTGCACAAAGTCATGTCGTGTGCCAGAATTTGTGCCCATTTGTGTTTGCGTGCAGAACAGGCTGACGTGTCCAAGTGTTTCTGTCAGCTCTGCTGCCGTTGAGCTCAGATGAGAAGCACTTCTGCCTCCAGTGGGGACGACAAAGACGCAACGTGAAGGGATTGTGAGTGGCGGTGGTTGAGGCGAGATCCAGAAGCAAAAGAGACGAGTTTAGAAGTTGTGTCTCAGGCGGCGGAGATGGTTTCAGCAGCAAACCGTGATGGGAAACGGTGGAAAGACCGTTGGCTGATATGTTGTTAATTTGTTGTCATTTGGGATGATTTTTGGGCTTGTTATTGTGCTCGTTGTTTTATCTGTTTATCTCTCTGGCTCCTTGAAGAATAAAGATCCTTTCTGCTGCTTCCTCCTTTCCTTTAGCTTTAATTACATTCTGCTGGAGGCTGAAGGGTCTGTTTACACAAATCCCATTAGTGTGATGTCTTTGGGAAGCTTATTCACACACATCCGCATGCACATGCAGACAACAAGCGTACATCTGCAGCTTTAGTCAACGGTCTAGCCCTGATTAAGAGGATTTTGACACGGGGCTGTCTGTTTGTCCACAGCGCTGAGGAGTGCTTAAAGTCCTGAAGTAGCATGTTTTTCTGCACAGCCATGTTTCAGGGAGCTCCTTCTGCCTTCCCAAGCTCTGTTCCCAGCACCAGACCCCTCATGTCTCTCCATCCTCTCTGTTTTCTCTGCTGTTTCTTGTCGCAGCTCTTATTGATGGGCATTGCATTCTTACAGGGGGCTTAACCCCCCCCCCCCCCACACACACACGTCGTCTCGTTTCCTGCTTAAATCTCCTAATGAATAAATAGTTTAACTGGTTGTTTTACAGCAGTTCTAGATCGTAGTGTGTGGCACAAAACACGCACACACATTGTGGTTTTAGACTGAGACTGTGCTTAGTGAGTTGATTTCCTTTTTAATGAATACAACGTGTCTGAGATTACTGTTGCATGCAGGTCCTGTCCCTACTAACGTACCTGCGAAGGAATGTGTGCTGAACTGAATGTGTGTGTGTGTGTGTGTGTGTGTGTGCAATCCCGCTGCATGTTTTCAGGTTTGTCTGCACAGGTAAGAGGAAGCTTGCAGCTCTGTGGCGGTGATGCTAAACCTGTGTGTCGTCAGATAAAGTCAGTTCCTGGTTCGGAAATGTCCTGCAGCTTCGAGGGGTCACTGCAGGCGAGGCTGAACCAGATTGTTTCATATTTAACGGGAAACTCCGTCTGCGGCGGGACGGGTTGTAAAGATTTCATTTCTTTCTCACCTCCTCGATCAGCTGTTTTATCAAAACAATCCGCTTAACCTGCAACAGTAAAAATGCAGAAGCGGCGACTTTCTGTGTTAACCACGCCCACTTCCAACGTCCAACCAATCACACAAGAAAAAACCTTGTGTTGAGAAATGTCTTCAGTCACGTCGTCGAGAACAAAATGACGTCATTTTCTTCTCAGAGCTTCGAGAACAAGAAAAATTTCTGGCATCTCGTAAAGGAAGCAGCAGCCTGTACTGACTTCTGATTGGTTCCTGTGACTGCATCATCATGCAAGCTGGGCTTTTGCTGCAGGACACCACTCGTAGCAGAGTGTCTCTGGCTGTCTCACCTCTTCGTTGGTACTTTTGCATTTTAAAGGATCACGCTGGAGGTTCTTCGTTTGAGTTTGCATATTAACATAAATTCATATTTAAGTTGTCTGGAGCAGAATGCTAAAACAAGTAAAATATTCAGTAGCCTGAGGTGGTTTGATGCATTGCTTTATATTCATGCTGCATATTAGAAATGCAAAGTAAATATTATTTTACACAACTGAATGTTATATCGAGGTTCTTCTGTTCTGTTTAAAATGAATAGAAATTAAATATAAATAGTTAACACTGTCTTTTTATATACATGTATGAAAGAGAAAGAAGAAGCTGTTGTATCAGCTCAGCCTGTTTACTTCCCTCTGTAATTTGCTGGCTGGAAATGAGAAATATCAACATTACAAAGTTAAAGGTCCAGTGACTCCTGAACATGTGCTGCCTGGTAGTTTCAGGAGCAAAACTGCTGAAGAATCTCACAGAAATGATGAACATCGACACACTTCACGCTCATCTGATGGGGTTGAATGTTTGAATTTTGACACTGAGCTAGGAACACGTCTGCAGGACGAGCAGTTCAGCTCTGGGACGGCTTGTCTGTGTTGACTGCTTTCTTATCGGTCGGCAGCACAAGGTTTGACCGACCTGCTGTGTTTAGTTTAGTTTAGTTTAATTTAGTTTAGTTTAGTTTAGCTAATTAAGAATCCCTATTTCTTCTTGGGGTCCAGCACAATTATAATATCAAAAACAAAAACTTGTAAAAAGTTACACAACACATCAGCACTTCAGTTCAATCTTGGAATACAAGCTATTTACATATTCAAAATCATCTCTTTACATTCATTTTTACATCAGTAAATGCATGCATGAAATGTCCATTTATGTTACAACCTATCATGTAAACTATTCATTCACAAAAATACTCTTACTTATAATTGGATATCAATCTATTTATTATTTAACTTTAATTAAGAAGATTGTTAATTGCAGGACAAATTTAATCTGCAACCAGTTTAAGAAGTCTACTGTCCAGCTCATCAACCACCCGGTGGTTTATCTTTGCAATTTTTCAAACATTCCTTTCCCTTCTGTGAGTTGACACTTTCTAATTTGAACCTGGACCTTTTTCACTTCATTATTTCATTCCTTATTAATAAGTGAGATATTTCATTACAGAGGTTAAGCACATTTTCTCTTATTTTTCATAATTTGGTTATGAAATAGTTATTTAAATGGTTAGCAATTTCTTTAGACCCGGTAATGAATTTGTCATTAGTCTCTAGAAATAGTGGATAAACAGTGGATACTGTGTCTGATGGTCAAACGTAAAGGTCAGCAGGGATACAAGCTCCTAAACGTTTCACTCCATCCTCATTTTTCCCTCTAAAACTGCACCTTTGAGTGAATTAAAATACTCAGGCTTAATAATTGTGTTTTAATTGGACAAACAGAGGCTAATTAGCAGCAACGGGAAGAGTATTAAGTCTTAATTAAGATGCCACTGGTACCCATCCTCTCACCCTCCGGTTGATGCAACGTCTGTTAGTTTGTAAGAACTTCATCACCTGCGTTACATCATATTCCGGTTTCTGGAATATGAATATGGATGTAAAAGTTCAAAGGTTGGTTAAATTGTAACAATAATCCCAGTAAAATTATCATAAAGCTGCCCCATAACATTTATCTGCATTATCACATCATAATTCTTATTCCTAAAGGGCTAATGCACACTAAAATGTGTTTTTTGAGCTGGAAAAACAAAGTCTTACTATAATTGTGATGAAACTAACTTTGTTTTTGTATTTTTTAAATTTCTTTAGAAATCGGGGTTTTGTGGTTTTAAAATGACTCAAAATGCCTCCTACAGAGTAAAACTGCTGCGCTATGTGACATAGATTCACTACTTTTAGACTTTTACAGATTAAAATGAAAACGTATTAAACTTGTGGAGATGGGCATATTATTCTTTTTCTTTTGGACTTTTTTTAAATGTGAAAACATGTAATTCTTCCTTTTTTTATTTATAAGATGTCTGGATGCAACTTAATCCAGAAGTGCTCAGAAGCATTTCCCACCATTTTGTCCTCCAGTTGTGGATTAATGGAACCAACCTTCTTAAAGATGCCTTTAGGATGTATTCCCATCAGGATAGTCCGCTAGACTCAGTCCGGCTCAAAGGTGTATCCATGCGGACCAAGATCGCGTTCACACTAGGGCGGCACAGTTTGGTGGGTTGTTTTCAAGTGGTGCAGTAAAAACACATTTTTTTTTCCAGTGATTACAATGTTGATCAAAATAATCATGATTATTATTTTGTTCATAATCGTGCATCCCTAGTTTATAGCGCCTTTGGTCAAACCATTAGAATAATATATCCCCATTCCCACCAGAGGGGGCGCTGCACTAGTATTTAGCAGAAGAGAGGACAAGACCGGCGTGAAGAAGAAAACTCTGGTTTCCTCCACCTGCCAGTTAAACATGGAGACCAAACTATGGCTGTTTTGGGTTTTTATTGTGTCTTATGCAAGTATACTGCAGAAATCCACTGCAACAATGGACGCAGTATGAACACCAGACGAGGCAGAGGACCCTTAATGCCATCGCTATGCATTTACCCACAATGCAATGCTACGACACATGCAGGCAGGGACTTGTTTTGTAGTCCGCTTCCTGTTTTTGGTCCACTTGGAACGGACCGAGACCTGCGTTTGTAGGCGGAGCGAGTCCGCTTCTTTGGTCCGATTCAGATCAAAAATTTCTGATGTCAAAGTGCCCCTAAACCTGGGCCTGGACCTTTTCAATGACACAGTGACATCTATCATGTGCATTTCTACACCTGCTGCTGCCGAGCAGAGAAACCGACACTTTACAGCTTTTACATCCGGGACGAGACGTGACGTTTGGCTTCACGGTATGATAAGGAACTAGATGTTCTGAACACACAGCGTCGCTGATTCAGCAAAGAAACACAGAAGATTAAAAGAGATAGGGACTAAAGAAGAGTCATGGTGAGATGGTCTTCTGCTGGCTGCAGAGAGCTAACAGGTCAGGTAGGATGCAGGATGGAGGCGGGATCAGCCGTCGATGGGGGTCATGTGACGGGAAAATGGCTAAAGTTCTGTAATGTGTCTTTAAGATTCTTTTATCGTATCAATAAGTGAAAGAAAAAAGACAAAATAATTATAACTAGCTATTTTTTCCAAATCCTCTTTTCATGTTTTCCACACAGGTGTTGAATGAAGCCATTTTGTTATGATGGGTTCATCGTAGCTTCGTCTAATGTTTGACTTTTTCCATTTTTCTTCCTGAAAGAACCAGAAAACATTGTTGAATGTTGCTGCTTTCATTGTGGTGCAGTTGTTCTAGAAAATGCAAGATGACAGCGGAGTGATGGTGTGGATGTCTGTGAGACTGCCAACACATTCACGAGCCTAATCAGATCCACGCATGTAAATAGCGCCATGCGGCAAGAGCATGACTTTGGACGGGCCCTCCAGGTTTGTCATCATGTCTCTATTTTCACTTTATCTGCCGGCTGGTCTGCAGCGTGCTGATTCTCTGGATATGACAGAAGCTTTGTGAGGTTGAGTTTATCACGCATAAGCAAGCCTTAATGCTGTTTGCAAGGCTTTTATTTGGGTATCATGTGATCTTTAGCTGTCTGTTGGATCAAACGGGCAGGGTTGTGTGCTCTGCGTTGTAAATCCATTTGTCACATGGCTTTGTACCAGTACTAGCAATGCAGGCTTAGATTACTTACAGTACTGTTCAAAGGATCCATGCCCTGGAGATAAACAGGCAAGCAGGTTGCATGCAGGGATTTATTCTTTACTATTTTGCTCTTTCATGCCCCTGTGTATCATAGTTTCCCTCCACTCTGCTGTGCAGGAATGCAGTGTTTACATAGCTGGGCCTTGTCAAGATTAGGATTTTAGTATCTCAGGTGTCTGCAGAGTGTCACTGGCAGTTTTATTAATGGCCACAGTATCCCTGAGAATGCAGGTAATGCTGCTGCACCATGACCAAACGTCCCCCATCTGCAGGATTTATAGGATTTCACATGTTTTTGCAGAAAAAGCCATGTTGGTGCCATAATCAATGAATGTCCTTAGCGCATGTTGTTGTCTGCATGTTTGAGCAGGACTGAATTGCACCTGGAAGTGGATCTGCTCTTAATGTTCCCACCCTGCTGTAAAATGACAGCTTTGATATTTATGATGCATTGCATCAATCTGTTTCACACGGAGGGAATCGCCTCTTTTCTAAAAACTCACTGGTGAAAATGGGCAGCAGATTGCTGGTGAACACAGACGTCCCTCCATATCCTCATGCTCTACTAGGCACCAGAGCTCATAAATTAGACAAGAAATCTAATTTCCCGTGGGGTTCTTGGGCTGCCAGTGCACACAGACACTCTGTTTCTTTTCAGAGCTAGTGGATTTCTATTCTTCTTGATGTAAATGGGCTGATAAAGGGACAGCTGGAACTGGATTGTGGCCTACTTTTTGCTGAGTCACTGTGGACAAGTAGTACTCTTTCTGTCATGCTGGGCTTTTCAGCAGCACACATGACAGATTTTGTTTTGGAGTTGACTGCTTACTAAATGTGTTTTTTGTGAGAAGGAGTGTATTACAAGCATCGGATTGTGTTGGTTATGAATCTCCGGAGGGTCAAAGAAAGAACCACACAAGTTTGAACAATGTTATCGCAGAAAGCAGACCGAGGATGACTGTGATAAGCAAAGTATTAGCCACGTTAGCCATATTGTCGCACTGTCCTGTTACCAAGCTCTGCTACTGGCTTGTTTCTCTTCTTTTTGAAGGGGTTTCCTGTTTTTTTGCTGCTTATTTTCAGTAGTAGTACACCATTTTTTTTTTAACTCTGAAATTTGTTGTTTGTTCCACACCGCGCCATCTTTTCCAAAATTAACAGGTCATGATCCCCCAGGTCACGGACACCTAAATGCAAAAAAGTCTTTTCATTACGGTAGCTGTGTTTCCATTACACAGAGAATTGTGCTAAAACCAAATATCGCATTAAAAAATGGTAATGGAAAAATCTACATTTAGAAAAAATTGACAAATATTGCTAAAAATATTTTACTTTTTTCACATTTACGTGTCCTTGGATGTGACGTGGAGGGTCGTGACCAGTTCATTTCCGGTGGTGTGGAACAGACAACAGTGAATTTCAGAGTTTAAAAATGAAAATGAGGAAGAAAATATTTGAAAAGTTGTAGCAAATTCTGCTGAGCAAGTAGAAAACCCGAAAAATAACGCTACGAGGCCACCTTGCATAAGCCAAAATTCTCGTAATATTGGTGCCACTGGTTGAGAGATGTGAGAAATGTCATTTTACAGTGTTTCATTCACAATTTTCACAATGTTGCAGTGGGGAAGGGGGGCCCCTGGAACACTCTGGGCCCAGGGGCCTGTGCTCTTTTAATCCGGCCCTGCTTACGCACTAAAGTTCAATGGAAACACCTGCAAATCGCAATTGTTGTTTGTCCAAACTTAGAAATATGGCTTTTATTTGCAACGAAATGCGATGGAAATGCAGCTGCTTTTGCTGCATATTTCTATATCCAAATGTCTGAAAAACCACTTCATGAGAACGTAAAAATATTTGTGATATTTGAGCCTTTTTTTTTTTTTTTTTTTTTTTTTTTTTAAATTTAAGTTTTTCCAAAAGAGTTTTTTTTATTGCAATATTTAGTTTTTGTGCAATTCTAGCTGTAAGGGAAATGCCACTATCTCTGCACCTTACTGCGTTCACTTCCTCGCTCCATTGTGTTGCTCGTCTAAACCTGGCTCATTGTTCTACCTCAAATCCTGATGTTTACAGATGTTTTTTCCACAAGTTAAAGGATCATGGTGTGAAAATTGCGCCTAACGTTGAAATAATGTATCAGATTCAAACGAATAATGTGTTTTAGCTGCCATGAATCAAAAAGCTTCAAACTCTGATGAAACTATTTCATCTGAGACTTCAAGGAGTGCAGGAGCAGAAAGAATTCATGACATGGTGACGACTTGTTGGAAACATAGTTCCAGCCTCTGCTATCCAGAAAGTTCATGTATAACAATGCAGTGAAATTCAGTTCTCCTCCTCTGGATGTTTACGTGGTTGCATAGCTTTCATAGTTGCAGTAAAGCCAGACTAAAGGCCGGTGGGAAACTTCAGACGCTGCTTTTACTGTGACAATACGCTGACGTTTACAACAACTTTGAAAGCAACTGAAAACATGTAAACATCCGTTTCTGTAGCAACAATGCCGGTGGATGTTAGCGGGATCTACTGTTACGCTAACTATGCTAATGAGCAGCACTGGTCAAACAAAACCCACTGAAACCAGTTAGCTTTAGGCTAATCCTGGAGTCGACTTACTGGTGGAGAAAAAAGCTTTTAAAATCTCCTCCTTGAGCTGGTCCCACCTGGGGACCTCTAGCCTCATGTTGACCCTCCTTTTTGGAAGTTTTGGTGCCTTTTAAGAACCGTTTTTTGTTTTCTTTTTTGGCAGTAAAAATGGCTCGTTTGTTGGTACTGCATTTTTCTAAATGACAATTGAACAGATCTGTTTCGCCGCACTTCTCATTCCACATTGGTGACATTTGTCCCTTACTGGCTGCTGTAGTTTCAAGATGGCAGACTGTTGTGGCGCTTCCCTGTCGGCTTACCCATCAGACGTATAAAAAAAATGTGAATGTGTCAAGTTATTAGTGGAGGTCATAATACACCAGTGATAACAGACGTAGAAATGCAGACGTCCGCTTTGGACAGAAAAAGTCCATGAAAACATGAAATATGAAAGAAATACTGATTTAATGAAACATTTAGCTGCGACTTGATATGATCAGATGTTCATCTAGAACTTAAATCACATTATAATCCTGTTTAAAGATAACAGAATCTGCCATGAAAAGAATTTCTTTGCTGTTTTGTGGTTTCACTGTTTGTACTACAGCTTTTTATCATTTAGGACCAAAACTACGATACATCTGCAGTTTGCAGAGATTCATCCAGAGAATCAACTTGAGTTCTTAAAACATGCAAGTTTATAGAATCCCTAAACTAAAACAGTCAGTTCTTACTCCCATTACAGTTATAGACCTTTTTGTTTCAAAAGTTTTCATTTAAAACGTCTGAGGTGTCAGATTTTCCATTTCCAAATGTCCAAAATGACACAACAGAAGCTATAACGTGAAAACGCCACCTTTGGCGTGATGTGTGTGTGTCAAAGTTCTTCTCACTGTCTCTTCGCCTCATTGTCCTGTTAGTAGGAATGTTTGGAATCTCCTGCAGCCAGTCTGGGCTGTTTTGCTGTTTATCATCACAACGTCTCGTTTTCTGTCAGTCGGCAGCTCAGAACCATGCCTGTGTCTGAGTCTCAGCTCAGGAACATGCCTGTGTCTGAGTCACAGCTCAGGAACATGCCTGTGTCTGAGTCTCAGCTCGGGAACATGCCTGTGTCTGAGTCTCAGCTCAGGAACATGCCTGTGTCTGAGTCTCAGCTCGGGAACATGCCTGTGTCTGAGTCTCAGCTCAGGAACATGCCTGTGTCTGAGTCTCAGCTCGGGAACATGCCTGTGTCTGAGACTCAGCTCGGGAACATGCCTGTGTCTGAGTCTCAGCTCGGGAACATGCCTGTGTCTGAGACTCAGCTCGGGAACATGCCTGTGTCTGAGTCTCAGCTCGGGAACATGCCTGTGTCTGAGACTCAGCTCAGGAACATGCCTGTGTCTGAGTCTCAGCTCAGGAACATGCCTGTGTCTGAGTCTCAGCTCGGGAACATGCCTGTGTCTGAGTCTCAGCTCAGCTCAGGAACATGCCTGTGTCTGAGTCTCAGCTCAGCTCAGGAACATGCCTGTGTCTGAGTCTCAGCTCAGCTCAGGAACATGCCTGTGTCTGAGTCTCAGCTGAGCTCAGGAACATGCCTGTGTCTGAGTCACAGCTCGGGAACATGCCTGTGTCTGAGTCACAGCTCGGGAACGTGCCTGTGTCTGAGTCTCAGCTCAGGAACATGCCTGTGTCTGAGTCTCAGCTCAGCTCAGGAACATGCCTGTGTCTGAGTCTCAGCTCGGGAACATGCCTGTGTCTGAGTCTCAGCTCGGGAACATGCCTGTGTCTGAGTCACAGCTCGGGAACATGCCTGTGTCTGAGTCTCAGCTCGGGAACATGCCTGTGTCTGAGTCTCAGCTCGGGAACATGCCTGTGTCTGAGTCTCAGCTCGGGAACATGCCTGTGTCTGAGTCTCAGCTCGGGAACATGCCTGTGTCTGAGTCTCAGCTCGGGAACATGCCTGTGTCTGAGTCTCAGCTCAGCTCAGGAACATGCCTGTGTCTGAGTCTCAGCTCAGCTCAGGAACATGCCTGTGTCTGAGTCTCAGCTCAGCTCAGGAACATGCCTGTGTCTGAGTCTCAGCTCAGCTCAGGAACATGCCTGTGTCTGAGTCTCAGCTCAGCTCAGGAACGTGCCTGTGTCTGAGTCTCAGCTCAGCTCAGGAACGTGCCTGTGTCTGAGTCTCAGCTCAGCTCAGGAACGTGCCTGTGTCTGAGTCTCAGCTCAGCTCAGGAACGTGCCTGTGTCTGAGTCTCAGCTCAGCTCAGGAACATGCCTGTGTCTGAGTCTCAGCTCAGCTCAGGAACATGCCTGTGTCTGAGTCTCAGCTCAGGAACGTGCCTGTGTCTGAGTCTCAGCTCAGGAACATGCCTGTGTCTGAGTCACAGCTCAGGAACATGCCTGTGTCTGAGTCACAGCTCAGGAACATGCCTGTGTCTGAGTCACAGCTCAGGAACATGCCTGTGTCTGAGTCACAGCTCAGGAACATGCCTGTGTCTGAGTCACAGCTCAGGAACATGCCTGTGTCTGAGTCACAGCTCGGGAACATGCCTGTGTCTGAGTCTCAGCTCGGGAACGTGCCTGTGTCTGAGTCTCAGCTCGGGAACGTGCCTGTGTCTGAGTCTCAGCTCGGGAACGTGCCTGTGTCTGAGTCTCAGCTCGGGAACATGCCTGTGTCTGAGTCTCAGCTCAGCTCAGAAACATGCCTGTGTCTGAGTCACAGCTCAGGGACGTGCCTGTGTCTGAGTCTCAGCTCGGGAACATGCCTGTGTCTGAGACTCAGCTCGGGAACATGCCTGTGTCTGAGACTCAGCTCGGGAACATGCCTGTGTCTGAGTCTCAGCTCGGGAACATGCCTGTGTCTGAGTCTCAGCTCAGGAACATGCCTGTGTCTGAGTCTCAGCTCAGCTCAGCTCAGGAACATGCCTGTGTCTGAGTCTCAGCTCAGCTCAGGAACATGCCTGTGTCTGAGTCACAGCTCAGCTCAGGAACATGCCTGTGTCTGAGTCACAGCTCAGGAACATGCCTGTGTCTGAGTCTCAGCTCAGCTCAGGAACATGCCTGTGTCTGAGTCTCAGCTCAGCTCAGGAACATGCCTGTGTCTGAGTCTCAGCTCAGCTCAGGAACATGCCTGTGTCTGAGTCTCAGCTCAGCTCAGGAACATGCCTGTGTCTGAGTCTCAGCTCAGCTCAGGAACATGCCTGTGTCTGAGTCTCAGCTCAGGAACATGCCTGTGTCTGAGTCACAGCTCAGGAACATGCCTGTGTCTGAGTCTCAGCTCAGCTCAGGAACATGCCTGTGTCTGAGTCTCAGCTCAGCTCAGGAACATGCCTGTGTCTGAGTCACAGCTCGGGAACATGCCTGTGTCTGAGTCACAGCTCAGGAACATGCCTGTGTCTGAGTCTCAGCTCAGCTCAGGAACATGCCTGTGTCTGAGTCACAGCTCGGGAACATGCCTGTGTCTGAGTCACAGCTCAGGAACATGCCTGTGTCTGAGTCACAGCTCAGGAACATGCCTGTGTCTGAGTCTCAGCTCAGGAACATGCCTGTGTCTGAGTCTCAGCTCAGGAACATGCCTGTGTCTGAGTCTCAGCTCAGGAACATGCCTGTGTCTGAGTCACAGCTCAGGAACATGCCTGTGTCTGAGTCTCAGCTCAGGAACATGCCTGTGTCTGAGTCTCAGCTCAGGAACATGCCTGTGTCTGAGTCACAGCTCAGGAACATGCCTGTGTCTGAGTCACAGCTCAGGAACATGCCTGTGTCTGAGTCACAGCTCAGGAACATGCCTGTGTCTGAGTCACAGCTCAGGAACATGCCTGTGTCTGAGTCACAGCTCAGGAACATGCCTGTGTCTGAGTCTCAGCTCAGGAACATGCCTGTGTCTGAGTCTCAGCTCAGGAACATGCCTGTGTCTGAGTCTCAGCTCAGGAACATGCCTGTGTCTGAGTCTCAGCTCAGGAACATGCCTGTGTCTGAGTCTCAGCTCAGGAACATGCCTGTGTCTGAGTCTCAGCTCAGGAACATGCCTGTGTCTGAGTCACAGCTCAGGAACATGCCTGTGTCTGAGTCGTATATGACATGAAGATAGTTGGAAAAACATGGAAGTCGGATGTTAATGTGGAGGAAAAATTTTCCTTACACTGGAATTTCTGATTCGTTTTGGTTTAAACAATTTTTTTTCTTTGTACGGTTTTTAATCAGTGAGGCATTTCCGTGGTTGATAAGATGGAACTCGTGTTTGATGAGTAAACTCTGTGTTCAGGGTGGTGTGTGTTGACATTAACCCCGCCGCAGAGCCAGTTCGACAGGTCGGGATGAAACTGCAGCATACCTGCGCTGCACCTGCTGGGCGCCGCGCAGCATCAGGGCGTGCTACCGTTACACATCAGTAGCTGCTGTGTTTGGCTGGTTTCCTGGAAATGTGACCACACCTGCATACTGTCGCACCTGCGTTTCGTCATCGGCGAATCAGGGTCGTCAAACGTTCCTTCACATAATACTCTGATTGTTGAGTTGAACATGTCAGGATGAAATGTACCCTGACGAGCTTTAACCCGGGTTAAATTCCAGACGTTCCTGCTCCCCTCTGTTCCTCTGGACAGTGTAAACATGACGTCTGAGGTGACGGGTGTCAGGTGATCTCTTGGTTGCCACAGCAACCCGGTCGTCTCCAGGGGCACAGCTGATTAGTAAATAAAATCTTCCTGGACACACACACAGACCTGGGAAGTGGGCTTTTTGTCTCGTGATGTTGCAGCAGATAACTTTGTTTAGCTGTTTGACTTTGGACAGACCACATTCCAGTCGTCTCTCCACAGTTCATACAAATCTGCTTAAAGCGGGACGTATTCCTCTCTGTGGCGTTTCGCTGCTCCTTCAGACAGCAGCTCGGTCTCTCAGCTGACTGGCAGAAAATTCACATCTCATTTATCCGTTTGCTTTGGACTCGATCTGAAATTAAAGATAAATCAGAAAACTTTCATTACCATAATTAAAGCAGACGTTTTACACTCCTTTTTAAGTACCGGTAACATTAATAAACAGTCATGAAGATGCAAAGTTATGCAAGTTCGTCACTTTCAGCTCAGATCCTCTCCTTCTGGTTTTAAATAAAATTAAGTCGTTTTTCCAGTAATCCTCACACACAAGCTTGCTCTCCCAGATTGGGGTTTTTTCTTCAACTCCTGCTTCTACTAATCTGTGTTCTGGAGCAGGGAAAAAGGCTAAAAGACTAGCATGAGGGGATCTTCTTCTGGCTATAAAACACATGAAAATGGTTAGTTTTCAGCGTTTAGCAGAGGGGTGTGATCGTTGCAGAAGGTACCATCACCGTCATTCAGATGTAACAAATACTGATGGAATAATGGATTAAGGAGTTCAGTTCTATTCAGCTTTATCTGTATAGCTCTGCTTCACAACAGTGTTATCTCAGGGAACTTTACAGGCGCAGCAGTTTGAGCCCATTCCTAATAAATAGCCTAAATATGGGAAAAACCAACAGATGAAGCGAAACGTTTTTCTCTCTGGAGCCGGCTTCTTTGGCCTTGTTTTGAGGTTTTTTAACCAAAGGTCAAACAGATGAGGGTTATTATTACTACTACAGGTTTAAGAAGGTTATTTTAAAGTGAAACTTTGTGAAGCTGATCTTAACTTAAGACAGGTTTGATGAAATAAACTTGTTTAGATTGATGCTCCTGTGGACATGATAATTCAGAGATCTGTCTTTTATCTGCTTAATAACTGATAATTTGAGGATTTTTTCAGATATAAGTTTTAGGAAAGGGGTTAAAGAGTTGAAAAGCAGCAGAGAAATGTGGGTACGTTGCTGTAAAATCGTGACGGTCGTTCATATTTACACGCCGTTAAAAACAACTGATGTCATAGTTTCGCTCTCCATTGGAAAAAAAAAAAAAAGAGGAAAATGTGTTGCTTTGTTCTCGGTGCAGCCAGACTTCTAACCACAGGCTCTTTGTGTGTAAGTGTGTGTACTTCCTTCTGAACTGACACACACAGTAGTGTGTGGTCTAAATACGGCTCCTAAATGTTGCCTAAATGACTGCGTGCACCAAAAAGCACAAACAAGGTCATAATAGTGACTTTGTTTTTTGCCTTTTTCAACGTAGAGCAGCGCTTGTGTGTTTCTTTGATGTGAGTCAATCATGGATCTATTTTAAGCTCCTGTTTACTCATGAAATATCAACCTTTGGCTAAATTTGTGTCATTAACACACTAATGCACTCAGCTTGCTGTCAGAGGAAGATTAGCTTGTTAGCTCAGGCGACGTGATGGGTTTTAGTGCTGAGTAGCCAGCTTGTTGTGTGTTTAGCTTAGGTGCAGTGCAAGCTGGCCTTAACACAGGAAGCTTAGGGAAGGTGGGGGGGAAACACCTCCCATCCAAACTGTGGTCCTGGCTTCCCCACTGCAGCTTTCCCATCTGGCTGATGAATTAGAGCAGACACAGGAAAAGAGGCTAAATCAGAGGTTTTTTTTGCTAATTTCTTTATTTTTTCCCGTTGGTGCGTGTTTTTATGTGTACCTGCTCATCTGGCCCACTTCTCTGCTTGTTTCTGCCCTGCTAGGCGCCAGCTGTGCAGCGGCATTTCAGCCTACCTGATGCCTGGCAGCTCAGGTTCGCCACTCGACTCTATTTATAGTCGAATGACAAGCAGAAGATGATGTAGGTCTGGATTAGACAATCTTCATCTGAACATCTTGGGCAGAATTTCAATAAAAACCTGAAACATCTGCCTGAGAGCCTGTTATTGGTGCTTTTATTTCTTCTTCTGCTTGTTATGACACACTCCCATCTCTACCGATGCGACCTCGTGCTCATTGGCGTGGCACGTTGCTCCTCCTGTGGCTGAACTTGTTTTACATTCAAATGATTTTCTTTTTTCCCCCCATAAAAATAAATTAAACGAGCAGCTGAAATCATGCGTCATGGGAGCCAGAGACACGAGAGATTACCTCATTCTGCGCTCATTAGCATTTTAGCTCACACCCATTTTAACTTCATTTCTTTCTGCCCCTCTGGAGATATGTTTCCCTCCTGAACTGATTGAACGGCGTGCACACGCCTCGTAAAATCCGGGTGTGTGTAGTTTCTCTTGGCGGTTGTGGTCAGCTTGACAAGACCTCATGGAGCCAGTGGAGCTCATTCCAGTGTTTAAACCAAAATCAATGCAGCTCCCTGTCGCTGTGTGCCCCTCCTCCCCTCGTCTCATATTACCCCGAATCCAATTACATCACATGACACACGTAACTCAGTGGTGCAGGTGCTCCTGTCTTTTCTGCTCAGGAAAAAAAAGAAAAGAAGAGTTTCATCTTCTTTGTTCGTTTGGCTCCAGGTGTGTCGCTCCTCCTGGCCCCTCCTCCTGGCCCCTCCTCGCTGGGCCCTGGGTTTCCGGCTTCCTTTGCGTTCCCACACCAGGCGCTGTGTTTACACTGTTCTTGTAAGGTTGGCACATTTTTCTAGCAGGTGACTTTTCAGCGGAAACAAAGCTTTTTATTCAAACATGTGTTTTATATGTTTTATTATTTTATGTTTTATGTTTTAAATTATGTTTTATAATTTTAGTGATTTCATTAATTGTTTGTGAAATTATTCCACTGTTTTTCCCCCCTAAAATCCAATGAAAGAGCATTTTGCATGGATGGATGCGGTTCCTTTGTGCTTCTTGTTTATGTCTGTGTCAGATATGGTCGACTGAATAATTAAGCTGTCAGGATCCTCCAACAGCTGGCGACAGATATTACCTCCATATTTCATGTCAGGTGGGATGATGGCACACTGTCGGTCGACCCGGTTTAATCAGTCCAACTATTTCAGTGTTCAGCCGCCACAAATCACACATTTCCTGGTTTGGAGGAAGGTTTTATGTGTGAGTGTGTGTGTTGTTGACCTACAGTCTTTTTCTCATGATGGATGCATCCATCCATCCATCCATCCATCCATGCATCCATCCATCCACCCATCCATCCATGCATCCATCCATCCACGCATCCATCCATCCATCCATCCACCCACCCATCCATCCATCCACCCACCCATCCACCCATCCATCCACGCATCCATCCATCCACCCATCCATCCATGCATCCATCCATCCATCCATCCATGCATCCATCCATCCACCCATCCATCCACGCATCCATCCATCCATCCATCCATCCATCCACCCACCCACCCATCCATCCATCCATCCACCCATCCATCCATGCATCCATCCATCCACCCATCCATCCATGCATCCATCCATCCATCCACCCATCCATCCATGCATCCAACCATCCATCCACCCATCCATCCATGCATCCATCCATCCATGCATCCATCCATCCATCCACCCATCCATCCATGCATCCATCCATCCATGCATCCATCCATCCATCCACGCATCCATCCATCCATCCATCCATCCATCCATCCATGCATCCATCCATCTATGCATCCATGCATGCACTATCCATCCATCCATCCACCCATCTATGCATCCATCTATCCATCCATGCATCTATGCATCCATCCATCCATCCATCCATGCATCCATCTATGCATCCACCCACCCACCCATCCATCCACCCATCCATCCATGCATCCATCCATCCACCCATCCATCCATGCATCCATCCATACATCCACGCATCCATCCATCCATCCATCCATCCATCCATCCATGCATCCATCCATCTATGCATCCATGCATGCACTATCCATCCATCCATCCACCCATCTATGCATCCATCCATCCATCCATCCATGCATCCATCTATGCATCCATCTATGCATCCATCCATGCATCCATCTATGCATCCATCTATGCATCCATCCATGCATCCATCTATGCATCCATCCATCCATCTATGCATCCATGCATGCACTATCCATCCATCCATCCACCCATCTATGCATCCATCCATCCATCCATCCATGCATCCATCTATGCATCCATCTATGCATCCATCCATGCATCCATCTATGCATCCATCTATGCATCCATCCATCCATCTATGCATCCATCCATCCATCCATGCATCCATCTATGCATCCATCCATCCATCCAGCTGTTTGTGGCGTTTTGTATGTTCTTATAAAACCTTTCTGATATGTAAAGATGTGGACTTTGTCTTTAGTGAGATGAATCTCTTCTTCACGCATTACTTCCTTCACAGTTGTGTTAAACTTCTAAACCCAACAATCTCGTGCAGCTTTCTAAGATGCCTGTGAGGTAAAACTTTGTCACAAGTCAACAGTTTTGCCTGTTTCATCAGAAAGAACTTGTGATTGTGATGCTTGTGCTGCAGAGTCGGCTGCTTCTCAGTAATAATCATCCGTCCTGTTGCTCCAACAGGAGTATAAACATGCTCAAACCTCTTGCACGTCCTCTGATGTTTTATCAGTCTTCTTCCTTCATTTCTACTGTTAAAGCCCTGCAGTGTGCTTCTGTACTTTCACATTCTGCAGCAACACAGTCAAGGCTTTGCTGATTTGTCAGGTTTTCTTTGCTAAACTAGCAGTTTTAACTGGAAGCAAAGTGTAAAATCCAGGAATGTAAGCAGAGCAGTTGCATAAAGTTTCTCTTTTTCCTTCATTCTGGTAATTTCTCGTGTCTTTTCTGTCCAGTTCCCCTCTCAACTCCCCTCTTACATTTATTCATCACAAATAAAACAAACCCAGTGAGACGTCAGACTAAGCAAAGCGACTGGCGCTGCTCCTCATAAAGCTCCACAGCCCCACAGGCAGCATGTTTAATGTAAACGTTGGGCTCCACCACTCCTTTTCTTTAATCACAACCATATGCCTTGTTCCGTCCCCTCCCGGTACCTGGACCCTCTGCTAGCCTGCAGTCAGCCACCGCTCTGACTGAGTTTGTTGATATGCCTGCAATACCTCATAAACAGCCCTGCCTTTTGAATATTATGTATCAGCGTATTTAAGACTTTGCATCACACCCGAAGAGCCAGGAGCATCGCAGTTAATATCAGTGCTGTGGTTAGATTGTTGGAAGACCTGTACAGCTGCAGCGGCTGCCTTGGAGTGCCGCCGTGCTCAGAGAAATGCTCACTAACTGCTAAAAAGCAGGTCTAAGGTATCGTTTTACAGTTTAAACAATCATCTCAACTGGTGTCATACCTGGAAATAGACAAAAGGTGTGTTTATTCTCATGCTGGAACACTGAGGAATGTGGTCACTGGGAACATGTTCTCCTCATGACGCTGGGAAGGCGGCGATCAACGTGTCCTGGGAGGTCAGATTCTGCAAAAAGAGGCTTTCTGAGTCGAATCAGATGCTTTGTCCTTGAGGTGGAAACAAAGTGTTGGATAGGAGGTGCAACATTTCCCTCCTGCAGGCCTCACTGGGCTCCAACGTCCTGCACGCTTACATGAAATGACCGGAGACCTCCACTGATGCAGGAAAGAGTTGAAACTCGTGGAAACAGCTTTGTTCTTGTCTGACATGCCAAAGATTAAAGTGATGTGACTGAGCAGCTGTTTTCAGTTTGGACCAGTTTGGACTGGCACCCAGTGAAGTTAACGGACTGACCGGTTTCTTCCCAGATATGATGCAATATCTCAGTAATCTGAGGGGATGAAAGTAATTCCTGTTTCGTTTAGTCCGCCTCGACAGTCGTTTTAGTTTCTCAGCGTTAAGTTTTAGGATGAGGGCTGCAGCTGACAACTATCTTCTTACTGATTTAATCGATTGATCAGTCTTGTTGATTAGGTGATCCATTTTTTAAAATAAACTTATTATGTAATTTATATATTTAATCTTTCCATCTTTTTCTTAAATGTTTTCCCATAAAAAAAAAAGAAGGAAATAAATACTCGTGCTTGTCTTAGTGATGGCTAACTTGTGAAAACCATTAATGGATAAGAAGAGACATCTTTAAAATAATAATAGAAAAAATTAAATAAAATTGTGGACGCAGTAGCAGCTTGTCAAAGTAGAAATGAGAGATTGAGGCTGTAAAGTTTTATAGGAAATGTTTACTGAGCTGACAAGTCTTGGCTAAGTTCCAAATAGACTTTTTATGCAATCCAATGTAGTTTGCATGTTATTAGAACGAATACTTGCTTCGGGCATTTTCACATTGGCTTCGCTTGTCAGACCTGGAGGTAACTTCCGGGCCGCTGTCCTGCAGGCACTCATTGCTTCTCTGCTGCAACACAGCTGATTGAGATAAAATGGACCTCAAACAGCTTGTTGTGGAGTCTGTTAATGATGCTTTTATTTGAATCAGGTGTGTTGCTGCAGGGAAACATCTGTGTATTTGTATGTCAGAAAAACCATTTGGCAGAAATGGCAGGAGGTTAGTTTGTCTTGGAAAGTGTTGCGGAGAAAGAGTGAAAGAGCTGTTTCTTGATGTGTTTGGAGAACTAAATGCTGCAGATCCTGAGCCCTCCATGTGATGATGAGGGTGGTGATCGGTGTTTTTATCTTGCGGCCTAAGTGCCGATCAATCGAGGCTCGACACGCTCGTTTCTCGGCGCTCATTTAGCCAGACGGGTAATCTGTGAGGTCGGTGCGTCCCACACTGCTGCAAACAGATGGTGACGTAACGTGTGTTTGTCTCGCTCTCCGGTTCGGTCTCGTTTTATCTTCCTGAGTTTCCCAGTTGGTGTTTTTGCCATTATCCAGTTATTTTTAATCAATCGCTCAAGTGTGTGTGACGTTTGGCACTGTTTGTCGTGTTTGCCCTCTGAGGCTATGATGGATAGCCTGTACAAGGCTAAAAGGCTTCCATTCATCACGCCTGCATACTGACTCGACAAATTGCATTTCTTTTCTCCGTCCCTGTCATTAAACTAGACTTTGTTTTGTTCTGGACCTCCATGCAAACTAAATAACAGCCAGGATAAGGAGCAGAGATGGCGCTAACGAGCACATGTGTTGGGGTTTTGTCAGAGTAGTTGGGCTTGTGTATGATTGAGCTCTGGATTAGAAATAGATTTATTGCTTTTACAGCAATTTGAGCGTAGTTATGTAGAGATTTGTGAAGTTTAACAGGACGGAAAACAACCAAATAATAAAAAAAGCTCGCATTGAATGTGGTTGGACTCGCTCAGTGGGATGTGGGTGGTCTGATGTCATCATCTACACACGCTGCCAGTTTCTGCCTTCAAGCTGCACACGCCAGCTTCGGTTTCAGTGCACATATGTACGTTTGATCTTCCATCACGTCTACTGTTGGGGCAGAGCTCTCAAAAGCCCCTTTTTTCTTCTCTGGAATCAGGGAAAAAATAGCTGTCTAAACAACAGATGTGCTCTGTGATCCCAGGCCACCACTTCCACTGTCAGAGAATGGTATGTTCTCAACCCCGAGCTCGATGCGGGGAAGGCTGAAACGACGCTGAAGCGCTCAGATCTCTGCCGGCCTTCAGCTGTTCGGTGGGGAACTTAACTCTGGATTCAATATCACTTCTGATTTTGGTGCTGTGATTGTAGTCATGGTAACAGATTGTGCCCGCAGCCCCTCCCCGCTGTTTGTTTACCTGTTCACACTGTCACACGTGTCACATACAGGTTGGGCCGCACCACAACTTGCTGAGATGACGGTAATATTGTTCCCACACGTTACAGAACAACCTGTTATTGGTTTTGTTGGGGAAAACATCATATTCAGACTTGTGGTTTTTATCCTAAGAAAAGACCTTTTTATTAATTTCATCAGCTGGATAAAGGTAAGTTTATTTCCTTCATGGTCTGATGAAGTTGTGCAGGAACGAAAACATCTTCATCTTGCGACACATAATGCTTTCGGTGAGCTCAGAGGAGGGAAAGGCTTGCTTCTCTGCTTTATATTTATGATGCGAATTTATTAAATTTCCCTCTAATGTGGAAATCTTTAAAAGCAATCTGCTCTGTGCTGATCAGACTTGTTGCTGTCGCTTGTATTACAGTCATGATGAAGATTTCCAGCCACTGAAAAGGACTTTTCTGCCTTTCTCATCATCTCTCGTAGCTTGTGCGTATATTTTCTCTTATTAATCTGGTTTCAGTCAGTTTTAGACTTTTTTGTGCAGCAGCATAGTAATTTAGTCACAATATGACTCACAATATTCCTGTTGATAGATAAACAGCAAGGTGACAGAGGTGAAACAATACATCAATCTGCAACAATATACCGATCATGCGGTGGTCAGCGAGCCAATGATAACGATCCAAAATGCAAACATTGTGTGATAATGAACAAAATAACCATTTATAACTTTTGTGTGGAAATTTGTCGTATGTTGGCTTTCCCCCCGGCACGTTTTACATTTTATTGTTAGTCTGTGTTTGTTATCAGAACTTTTTTATTGAAATGAAGGAATTTACCTGAGCTCAGGAATAAAATGTAAACATGAGATGGATGGAAGGAAATAATCAGCATAACAAAACAATAATAAAGCAGAAATCAACCTTAAGTAGTGACATAAAGTGATGCTGGGTAAGGTAAAAAAAAAACAAAAAAACAAGTTTGTACATAAACAGTAATTACAATTAATATCATATTAAATAGATACAAAGCAGGTGGAAAGTAACTGTACTTCCTGCAAAATCTGGCGTGATGTAGAAAATAAGGAAATGATGGAAAATATACATTCGGTGGGGTTTTAACCTGTGAGATTCAATTTTCTCTTTTATTCTTTTAATGTTTTTACTTTTTGTTATTTTATCGTATTACTGCTTTTATTCTCATTTCACTCTAATCTTTATGTGGACGTTTTACTTCTATGTTCTGCACGTTGTTGCAACTGGTGATGTGGTAAAGTGCTCATTGAATAAAGCTGAACTTATCTATATAAAGTATTTTTGTACTTTAACCTTCCTTTCATGTAGCATTAATGCAAGTCTGAAACTTTAATCTCAACATGCAGCGTATGAGGCCAGAACATCTGATGGAAAGTGTCTTCTGAGATTTTTGTTTTGATAAAGTGAATGTTTGCGTCGTAACTTTTGCAGCTTGTTGAAAACCGTTTGTCTGAGTGGTAGCTCCAGAACTAGCCGAAAGGTGGCATGTTCTCCGGTACCATCGGGCCAAAAGAAGAAAAAAAAAAAAGGAGGGAAAGTTAATCTTGGGCGTGACTAGAAAGAGTCCGTCTGGAAACACGCATCATCGCAGCTGCGAATGTGTCCGTGCAGTCTGAGTCGTATCCAACAGAAGACGACTGTCGCTGCCGTGGATGAAGCTCGGAGCTGGTGCGGCGTGTCCCACTGTGGCGTGACACACTCGTTATTCTGAACACACTGATCCGACTCTTGTTTACTTTATGAACCGTGAATCCTTGTGAAGAGTGTGATGAGGTCATTATGGAGGTTGGACGCAGCTTTAGTTGATGTGAATGTTTTACACTGAAGCTTGTCTTCTGTTTGACTTTTAGGATGCATTCCCATCAGGATAGTCCGCTGGACTCGGTCCGATTGAAGACTCGGTCCAGCTGTAGGGGGGTGTATCCATGCGGACCGAGATCGTGTTCACGCTGCACTTTGGTCAAACCATTAGAATAATAGCTACCCATTCCCACCAGAGGTGGCGCTGCACTAGTATTTATCAGAAGAGAGGACCAGACCGGCGTGAAGAAGAAAACTCCACCTGCCAGTTAAACATGGAGACCAAACTATGGCTGTTTTGGGTTTTTATTGTGTCTTATGCAAGTATACTGCAGAAATCCACTGCAACAATGCAACGCAGTATGAACACCAGACGAGGCAGAGGACCCTTAACGCCATCGCTATGGATTTACCCACAATGCAATGCTACGCCACATGCAGGAAGGGACTTGTTTTGTAGTCCGCTTCCTGTATTTTGTTCCCTTGAAACGGACCGAGACCTGCGTTTGTAGGCGGACCGAGTCCGCTTCTTTGGACCGAATCAGAATCTGTTTGGTGCGTTCACATTTCCCCAAACGAAGCGACTTTCCAATCAAACAGACTCTGATCATAAAGGCTGATGTGGATGTGCTCGTAGTCTCATTAGTTTATGTGATGAACTGATGAATCGTCAACCTTTACATGGTGGAAGAGACTCGGCGTCAGAAGTCTGCCCCGTGGCGCCGCTGACCCTGTTATGGTTCGGTTTTTGTAGCAACAGCATGGAGCGTCTTCAGATGAAATGCAGACGAGCTTGTTGCTGTGATTCTAAATGCTAAATAAACTTTACTATAAAGCAGAGTTTTAGTTATTTTGCACAGAATTTCACATCTTCTCATTAGCGACACTGAAACTGCAGCAGGAAGAAAATGTTGCTCTTTTTCCCTCCGAAATATCATCAGAAAAGTTGAGATCTAAAATGTGATTCTGTTGCTGAGCGTGGGGCGGGGGAACGCCCTGGCCTGAACCGTCCTCATGTTTAATGACTAACTGAAGAGGCTCATTAGGAGGGCAGAGCTGATTGTCTGCAGGGCAGAGCGTCCGGCTTCGGTCGTCCGTCCCAAAGTTGGCTGAGCTGCACTCGTTTGTGGAATGCAAAGGATTTGGAGACCAGCGAGCATGTCTGGCATGGAGGACGCTGTGGTCAGCAGCAGGTTCATTTCTACAGAAACACAAAGCAGCAGAATTTAGTGTTTTATTTAAACTAACACTCATTTCTGAACGATGGAACCTGGAATGATTTGATCTGTTTGTGTGGATTTTCTAGAAGAAAAACTATCAGCCAATCGTCTCCTTATGGATTCTTCTAGTTTTTGCCACGTTACGGTTTTGTACTTCGGTCTTCATCGCCTGCAGTTTGATGCAGGAAGCCGATTTCCACGAGTTTGCTGGAATCATGTGACTTGTTTAGCTAGTTGGGCTGGTTGTCCAGGAGCGCCGCCGTTAATGTCGCATGTCATTCATACAGCGAGACGGAGAAGCAGCTTAACATCATTACGACGTTGTTTACAGGATCTTTGTCTGTTTATGTAAAACGGCGAACATACTGGTACTGGAACGTACTGGTGCTGGATTGGTCTGCTGGTTGTCTTCAGATATAATCGTTTTCCTTCACACTTTTCCTCTTGCCTTGTCTGTTATTTCTTCTTTGCATGTTTATTTTCACACACCTTTCCTCTTTAGGTCCTTTCTTTAGTGGCTTGATTATAATCCTAAAACTTTCTAACTGTAAAGTATTCCCAGTTTTGGCGTTTAAAACCTTAAATCAGTGTGAGGAGTTTCCTTCGGCTTATTTTCATGTGCTCTGAACCTCTAATGAAGAATGTTTTAACTGCTTTCCTTGTGGTATCCTCCCAATGGTTATTAAGTAATAAAAAATCTCAACGTAGTCCACAGAACAGCCTCTCAGGTTGGTGATTTATGAGAATAAGCAATAAAAGCGTTGATGATAAGCAGCAGTGCCTGATGAAATTGGCGTGCTGAGAGGTGCACGACGCTCGCCGCAGCATCACTGTGTGTTTATCAGGATATTGTCTTTTAATGTGGAGACTGTGGAAGATGCATAACAAACATTCAAGCAGCACCTAAAACTTGATTTAATGCTCCCTTTCACCACATTCCAACTTTTTTAGTTCACATAAACACTCACCGGCCACTTTATTAGGCGCCCGGCTCATACTGGGAGGTTTTTCCAGAACTGCCTTAAAGCTCCAATAGGTAACGTTGCTGAGAGACATGTTCCTCTGGGTGAAGCAGTTCCTCGTCCTGATAGTAGTCTATACATTCTGTAATCATGAACAATAAGAAATATAGTTAGACCCCTCAGTTTACTGTAAATCTGTAAAAACTCTGACCAATCCAAACGTTCGACCCAAATGGAGTTGTTCATTTCTTATATTTTGTAAGCTTCATCTCCCGGCTCCCCTCCTCCCCCTCCAGCAGCGCATACCTGATACCTGCCACACCCTGCATATAAACAGCGTGTTAGGATGAAAATACAAAGTAGTGAAGAAGAAACCCGGAAGGCAAACATGGCTGAGAAAATGCAGGAAGGATTTCCCGACGCGGCTCGGTTTATTTGCCTCCTCCTGCTAAACAGCCGAGAAAGAGAAAATCATTGGTGGAAAAAGCTGCAAATTAAAAAGCCTCGGATCACGCAAGGAGCAGAACCAGAGGGGGAGGGGCCAAGACAAGGGGAGGGGCCGTTACAAAGGGTGGGGCCAAAACGGGAGGAGGAGGGGCCAATGCAGGGGAGGGGCCAAGGCAGGAGGAGGAGCCGATACAGGGAGAAGAGCCAAGACAGGATGCCACTTTCACATCCTGCTACCTCCCCAACATCACTTACCCCAGCTTTAATGTCAGTATTTGGTCTGTTTTTATAATAACATCGCATAGTTGATGCACATCATGAAGAGAATCTGTCGTTGGAGGACAGTGAACTCATCATCATGGTGGAGATGATGTGAGCTTTGTGACATGGTGCATCATCCTGCTGGAAGTTTCCATCAGAAGATGCTACACTGTGCTCATAAAGGGACGGACATGGTCATCCTGAAGCGTTGATCCTGACGGCAGGATGGATCCATGTTGTCATGATGTTTCCAGCAGATTCTGATCCTACCATGTGAATGTGGAGCTGAACTGGAGACTCATCAGACCAGCAACGTTTCTCCATCTTCTATTGTCCAGTTCTGGTGAGTCTGTGTGAATTGTAGCCTCAGTTTCCTGTTCTTACTGACAGGAGGAACCCGGTGTGGTCTTCTGCTGCTGGAGACCATCTGCTTCCAGGCTGGACGGGTTGTGTGTTCAGAGATGATATTCTGCAGATCTTGGTTGGAACCAGTGCTTACTGGACTTCCTGTTTGTCTTTCTACCATCTCCAACCAGTCTGTCTGTTGTTCTCTGACGTCAACAAGACGTTTTGGTCCAGACAGCCGCTGGATGTTTTCTCTTCTTCAGACCTTCTCTGTAAACCCTGGAGATGGTGAAAAACCCAGTCGATCAGCAAAGGAAACATGTTCAAAGTCTCTTAAATCCCTTTTCTTCCTCATTCTGACGCTCGATTGTGATTGGCTGGTTACCTACTTCTACGTGTGTGTGTGTGTGTGTGTGTGTGTGTGTGTGTGTGTGTGTGTGCGTGCGCGCGCGCGCGCGAGTCTGAGACTGTTTGTAGATTAAATTCTTGGCACTGTGAGCAGAGATAAAAGCTCTCCAGCTTTGACTTTTCTATTTGTCTTCTCAGCCTTTTCCTGGATGTTCTGCCGCCTTCGCTGCAGTTTGTGTTCGAGCCGGCGGTCTTCCCGACACCCTGAGATGTGTTTTACGGTACCGCAAGCACCTCGAAGCTGGCTTTTCCAGCTTTACAACCTCATTCTGCTCCTGAGGCGACACACACTTAACCAACCGCATGCTCATCCAGGTCGGATGAAGATGCATAAAAGGTTGGAGTAAACGGTGCAAGTACGTTTAGCAGTGGATGCAAGAACCTTAGGGAGGATAATAAACCAAAGAAGCCTTGATTAGAATGCATCTCTTGTAAAGTTTGTGTTAGATATCATCCACCGACATCCAGCATCGGTGCACTTCAGGTCTGCAGACATCATTTTGCACAAGGAGCTGCTTCGGGGTGACTTTGAAGTTAATTCGATAGTGTGTTCTCCACTGCTGTGGTGCATAATGAGATTGGAACACAGGCTTTTGGTCCTTTTGATTAAAGTGTCCAATCAAAAGGAGGCAATCGGGAGACCTGATTCCTACAGCGCTGACTGTAATAGAGCGTTATCACCGTCTTTTGTCATTATTGTTTTCATTGTTTCTTTGTCTTAGCAACCCCAATAACAGGCTGTGATAACACACAGAGCAAGTCGAAAATACTAATTAAATAACCTGCGGGTCCAGATTTCACCAAGTTTGTGAACAAACGTTCTAGACATGAAGGCTAAAATGGGTTTTATGTCACATTTATGGAATTAAATCAGCTGGGAATGTGAAATATCTACAGGTTGTCAGAAATAATCAGAAAAAAAAAGAGTAAAAAGACTTAATCAGTTATAAAACTCAAGGAAACAAATGATTATCCAGATAATCGCCAGTTATTTTGGTGACTAATGGGATCATCAGTAAATATGCAGCTTATGACACCAGCACGCAGCTGCTCTTATATAACCATCATTAGCGTCCAGCTTTAGGTGTTTTCTCTCATGTGCTTTGTTATATAAACATTAAGAGAACTGTGATCATATTTCTTTCAGCAACTGTTAATGAAGTTTGCAGCTTGTAGTAAAATAAGGAAAACAAGGCGCCGGGCTGTAGAAAACAGAAATAAATACTTCTAAAGGTTTTTCTCAACTGACCTCGTCAGGAGCATCGAGTCCTGAATGAAGTCGACGCTTAAAATGAAAGATAAATATTAAGTTTTAGCTAGCTAATGCTAATGTTAGCAGATAACGAGTGTTCCTGTTCGTTAGTCACAACGTGCATCGCTGTTTGTTGCCTTCATACCGCCATGAAGGAAAAGTTCTACTTTGCTTCTCTTTAATTTTTCTTTTCTCCTGAGCTCCGTTGCTGCTCGCCATGTTGCCGTCGTTTGAGCACAACTTTTACAGCGATGTCACGTCTGATCCCGACTGCTGCGGCGGCGTAAAGGACGGGAAGGCAGCGGAAGCAACAGCAGCAAAACAAAACCTGGAAAATAAATGATTATTTCGATAAGCGACATGATCTCGACTATCTGTTTTTCTGAAGGGAAGTGTGTCATTTCACACTCAGCGTATCTGAGGCATGAGAAGCGCTGGTGTCTGCTCCCTTCTGGATCCATCATCTGGCCTCATGGCTGTCTTTGATTCCATCAAACTGATGCAGAACTGCTCTGATGCCTTGTTGCATAAAATCAGAACATTTAAATCCATCTAAGAAATGAGATCAACGTGTCGTTTCTTTCTTCCCGTTGAGGATGTGGGGTCTCCCTCCCGCTGCCACACCTGGATAATGTCTCACTTTGGCCTTTTTCCTCTGCATCTCCTGCTCTATACAGTGATGTTTTGTTTGCTTTGGTGCAATCCATGATTTCTGTTGTTGTTTCTAACCTCAGCGTTGCTCCAGCAGTGACATTGTTAGCATAGATCTGCGAGCTGATCTCCAGGTTGATGAGCTAACGTCGTTGCAGCTGAGTGATCCTGCAGCATTGATGGTCAGGTTGTTAATGAAACGATTAGAAATGACTGAGCTGCAGACGTGCAATCAGCATCGACTCGATCCCTCCAAGCGAAGCGTCCATCACAGTTAATGTTAAGCATTGTTTGCATGTATCTTGATAAGAAGCCACAACAAACGAGAAACTAAAGAAAATAAGAGTTTATAATATATATTTATCTTTAACATGCTAAAGTCCGGCGGCGCGATAGTAAATAAATGGCAGCCACTAATGTTTCCAAAATGATGTGAACACATCGTTGTTCAAAAGATTTTCCCCTTTATTTTACGTAGAAGAAATTACAATGTTAAACAGCAATCATGCAAGGGAAGTCATTCTGCATTTCTTCAGCTGCCAGTGACTCTAAAACTGCTGTTTCCTCTCAGCTGCAGCATGAGGGTCATTTTATCTCTGACGTTTATGTAAAACCATTATTAAAGCCATTTAGCGCGGTAAGTGAGCCAGCACCTTCTCTGCAGGATGAAAAAAGCTGCACGTTATCTGAGCTGCTGCCTCTTTTCCCTAAAAACCCATTTCAGTCTTCGTGCACATGTTCTGAATTAAACTGTGAGTCTGTAACATGTCCCAGAAATGTAAAGATGTAAAAATGCCGTCACTCAGAGGCAGCAGCTGCGGCTGCTTGGTAGCGGTGTGACGATATGCTTTTGTCCCGATTTGATTTGATTCAGATTTTTTCGATTTAAATTGCGATTCTCACAATTCTCCGATATTGCTGATTTTTGTAGATTAAAAAGAAAAAATGTAAAAAACTTTTTTTTTGCTCGTCATTTTTCTTCATTTTAATGAGGAAAAAAAACACAGTAGCCAGACCATCATTCTGCTGCTATAATGCCCAGTGAAAGTGAAAGATTAATAAAAAACAATAAGAATGACAAAAATTTTATAGTGCATTCATTTTATGTATTTTTTTTTTTTCAATTTTTTTTATTTTTTTTATTTTTTTATTTTTGGACAAGAAAATCGATTTTAAAATTGTGAAGAAAAAAAAATCCAGATTTCTGATCTTTCGATTCGATTTTCCCACCCCTACTGCTTGGTGTGTGTGACGGAGCGGGCTCGTGCTGGTTCAGACACGAATAAAACTTTTCTTATACTGCTGTGTGTCTGTAACTAATGGTGTCCTGGTAATTATATATTGATAATGGCATCAGATGTTATATCTCACGGAAGCGTAGAGCTGTCATCCTCATAAAAAAAAAAGTTTGGGCCTTATTATGTTATTAAGTAATAAGTTCATTGTAAAAACGTGAAACTTATCCCATTATAATGTATCTGAAAACGTGAACTTAGTCATTTTTTACTTTAGATGAGGAAATTGTGTGCGGGGTGGACAGGAGATCACCAATGCCTCATTCACAGCACTTGATGGGGTTTTTCTTCATACCTGGGTTGAGACATTGTGAAGTTTTGGTGCTTTGGAACACTTACTACTTTAAGGACAGTGTTAAAAGGCATGGGTCTGTACAGAAGGAAGAATGAGTCCGATCCTCATGACGTGGCATCATTTCTGATTGAAACTTGAGCGGCGCTGTGAATACAAACTACATCATTTTGACTGCATTCAAGTGCCATCCATCCATCCATCCCTCTTCTGCCGCTTATCCGGGGTCGGGTCACGGGGATGGACCCAGATATTCTGATATTTAGACTATTTGTTTATGGGATAGATGATGACTTTACTTTTTGGACAAATAGTGCAGCTTTGCAGAGTCGGAGTGGATCTAAAGACATCTTTGAGTCTCAGTTGTGTTAAATTGGCAGACGGTGAAACTGTGTGGAAATTCAGTAGAAGTATAGTTTAAACCTGTAAAGGTGGAAAAACTGTAAGAATATCTGGAATCAAGTTTCTGCAACTTGCTGAACGGAAACGGTTGGTGTGTCACATCGTTTTAATATTTGTAAAACAAAGCTCTAAATGTGTTTGTTTTCCTCCTGATGCACGTCAAGTGTTTACGACAGTCAAAAATCCACATTAATCACATTTTATTGTTCACAGCTTCTAGATATGAATAAAAAATGACAACCTAACGCTTCAGAGTGCAGCCAAACATTTGTTTAGCTCAACGCAGGACATTTGTCATCCTCCCGACTGTCTGTCTGCACATTCTCTGTTCATCCTGTCCTTACTGGAGCTCTGAATGACATACAACTAAAAGCAGGAGGTGCTGGATCAATCAGTCAATCTTTATTTATAAAGCACTTTTCATAGAGTAAATCTATAATGCAAAGCGCTTCACAATAAAAGCAAAAAAGAATGAAAGTTTCCTAAATTAAAAGCCTGTGAAACTGACATGTACACAACATAATAAACTCATTAAATTATGTCTCAATAGGCGCCTTCCAGCCTCGGTAAGCTGTCGGGAAGCTACAACACTGGAAAAATAAAAGATATTAAGACTAAATTAAAACTTAAGAGAATACAAAAACAAGCAATAAAAGACTAATAAAAATGTTAAAATGAGATTACAATTTTAACAGAATAAAAGCATCATATAAAAAAGTTAACATGTAGTAAAATAATAAACAAACTTTGAAAAAATCAGATCTTCTCCTCTGATGAGCTCAGACCCCCTGCTGAACGCCGTCACATCCGCCATCCAACACGATGAACGACGACATCAGCTGTTAAACAGAATTCTGTGGAATTTGCTCAAATGAGGGTTTTATCTGCTTCCCCCACTGAGGAGTTTGTTTTCACAGCCAGTTGGACGTATTTCGACTTCTCTAACAGGACTCGAGTCTGCAGAAGGTCAGCTGTGGCTCAGAGGCCCGAAGAAACACCTACGTTGTCGGAGAAATGAAGAAACGCCACCTCAAGTGTAGAAAAAAGCAGCATCGGTTTCTGGTGAAGCTTTTTGATCGGCGCGGCGAGCGGAGTGGCGGTTTCAAGGGAAACAAAGGGAATGTTTCCGGCTGGTTGAAAAGACATAAACATGCCGGAAACATCCAGAGAGGAGCTTCTTTTCATGGAGCTTCAGTCTAAGCAGATAATGATGAAAAAGAAGGCAGTTTAGTGAAGCCAACACTAAGTTTGTTTTTCTGCTTCACATTCATGCTTCCGATGAGAATAAAACATGTTCCTTTACCTCATTCCTCATAATTTAAATAATCATCCATGAAAATGATAACAAATACATGTGTTGTAGCGCAACGTCCGGAAAATCTGAGTGCACATCGACTTTTTGCTGGTTTTCCGATGTGACAAAGTGCAAAACGTCCGAACGGAGCCTCTATGCTGCTGATTAATGTGCTAATGAAGGTAAAAACTTTTCCCCAC
This sequence comes from Telmatherina bonti, assembly GCF_933228915.1. NCBI lineage: Eukaryota > Metazoa > Chordata > Actinopteri > Atheriniformes > Telmatherinidae > Telmatherina > Telmatherina bonti. The sequence continues at coordinate 38,955,500 of NC_136624.1, read as the reverse complement.
TGCCTGCTATGTTGAATACACACCTTAAAGTAGAGTTTTTGTGATCATGTTTGATAACGTAAGGAGAAGCAGAATATGCCTCCTCTTCCTCCCCCTCCCCCACCAACACACCCATCCGACCACTCCGTCCATCCCCTTCTGAGACACAGCTGCATCTTCAGTAGTTCCAGCTTTGTGGCTTCTCAGGAATCTGGAGGTTCAGGAGTTGAGGAGGGGGTGCAGAGGCAACCACACTGACTTGCTCATGCTTCCTGAGCAGTCTTCCTCTCAAAGCACCACAAACAGTTCATCCAGTGTGCATCAAACGTGGGAAATTCTGCCGTTTAGCAGCTGGATTTTGGTGTTTTGACTGCAGAAGGATTGATGGATTGAGTTCAGTTCAAATCAAAGCAGTTCCTCTGCTTATGAGCGTTTGATCGAGGGGAAGAAGTAAAACAAGGAGATGTGATCTCGCTGCGTGATGTTGTGGTTTTAGCTCTCGCTTACATCACGTTCCAGGCGACACTCCCTCGTCTTCCTCGGAATCCTTCGGTTTTACATTTCCATTGGGAAAGGGAACATAGGAATTCCTGTAAAGGGCTGGACAGATCTTTTTCCTCCTTTTTTTTTCAGCCACCATGTTGCTTTCTTTTAAAGAAAGTTTGATCTTTTCCACCATTTTAACGGAACTTGTTTTGGGTTTTTTTTAGCATGAAGCTACGTGTTGTTGTGCCAGAGTGGTGTGTTGGTTGGTGGCATTACGTCAGTCAGCTGTTCTGCTCCAGCAGCAGCATGAATACACTGCTGCGGGGGTGGGGGTTATTATGAGAGCAGGGCTCGGGGGGGGGGTATTATGAGAGCAGGGCTCAGGGCGGGGGAAGTAAAACTAATTGTCACAATGTGGTCGAAGGGGGCACGACTCGCTCGCTCCCATCTTCATTATTTTGCTTCAACTTGCCTCAGTGTTTCTCTCCTCACTCTACTGGAACATGCCGGCATCCACAAAGGCACACACACACACACACACACTAACACACACACACTAACACACACACACACACACACACACGTAAACATGCACTTCCCTACCATCCTCATGGAACTGAAGGAAACCCATAAATTCAGTGATTTCATGTTTTTTTCCGACATTCTTCTCCTCAAACTGGAATTTCTGCTCACAGTTCAGAGCTAAAAGCTACTGGATGCCAGGAAGATGTGGGAAGTCACACACACACACACACACACACACACACACACACACACACACACACACACACACACACACACACAGAGCTCCAAACAACGATGACAACTTTATGGCCGCGGTGGAAGTTTCGTTCTGAATTCCTTTAAAAGAATAAAACAGTAAGAACAACGATGAGTTTGTTTTACATTCCCTCTGACGATGTAAACGGGCAGACGTGGAGTCGTACAGTCGCTCCGCCACACGAGGTGGCCCAGGCATCTGGTTGGGATGCCTCCTGGACATCTTCCTGGTGAGGTGTTCCTCACGTCCCTCTGGGAGGAGACTCCAGGCAAGACCTCGGACACGCTGGAGGGACTGCATCTCTCAACTGGTCTGGGAATGCCTCAGGATGCCCCCCCACTAGCTGGAAAATGTGGCTGGGAAGTCTGTGCTTCCCCCAGATGAGCGGCAAGAAGATGGATGGATGCTATAAACTCATTTTCCTTTTTTTTTCTTACAAAATAGGCTAAATAGAACAAATAGCTTTTGCACCGCTAGCAAAACATGGACCAATTTGTGAAAGAACCAGTGAACAAACCATCATGAGGAATCAGTGCAACATTTCCACAACAATAAAACAAAAGTCAGAGTAAAAGAAGGCACGTCTACCCCTCATCTTCACCAGTGCAGTGGTGGTCATGAGGAGAGACCAGTGTGTCGTGTGTCTCCATATATTAGCATCAGGCAGCGTGAAGACAAGCGAGTTCCAGAGTCTGATCACTGCAGACATGACAATCCACTGGTTTAACTATTTGTTTGTGCTTGTAGGTTGTGTTTATGACTTTAACACTGAGTGTGTGTAAGAGTTGTTTGCACGTGGAAATGATCTCGTATTACTTCTGCATACAGAGAGCGCCTTCAGTTAGCTCAAATAGCTAATGATGTTTATTTTTTTAGAGGGTGTCACTTCAGACCAACTAAACTCCTCTTTTTGCGTCATACTAGACTGGTAAGACTAAGTGTGACGGGTACATGCATGCATTTGCTTTGAGACTGTTCCCTCATGCATCTATGTGCATGTTGCTGCAGCACGGTGGCTTTGCTCTCTAATTGTTCTGGCTCATCAAAGTGAAGCCTGATGAAACAAATTGGTCCATCACGGTGCTCTCTGCTTCACCTCCCATCATTCTCGTGTAAAAAGAAAAGAAAAAGAAAAGTTCTCTGGTGGGTTTGGGGGTTAGCCACACCTCAGTGCGCTCGTCCTTTTCAGTGGGCTGTCACTGATTGAAGCTTATTTGCATAAAAATGGACAGCTGATTTTCTCCTCCTCGTGCTTGGTTAAAAGATTTAAATACAAGACGAATGGCTTTGGTTGGTGATGCTGTAAAGGCTTTTCAGTACGTGAAGTTTAAAATTTACCCCAGAAAGATGTTTTTTCTTGTTGTATCTGCATGTGATGGTGCACATACAGAGACTGCACCGTCGGTTTCACACTGAGATGTGCTTCTGCACTGACCAGCATCCACGTCATGCAGCTATAGGATGCATTCGCACTAGATCAGAGTCCAAGCCCGTTTGCAGGGAAAATCCGCCCAGTTTGGGAAGTTGTGAATGTAGAAATGAACTGGGATCAAAGAAGTGGACTCGGTTCACCTAAAGACACAAATCTCAGTCCATGTGGGCACGAGGCCGGGTTTTAGTCAAACCGAATATCCTCCCCTCCCAATGAAAAATCTGCAAAAGTGCAAAGTGTAAACGCACGTCGTGCATGTGACATCAGAGTAGGGATGGGCTATTAATCGATTTAATCGATTAATTCGAATTTTCTGTTTATGAAGATTTATTTTGATGAAAATCGGGATTTCTTTTGCCCCGCCAGCACCTTTTGGGCTTCCGTACCTTATAGTGACGTCAGCACGCTCCCGCTGGTTTCCCACAGAAACGCATAAACAACAACTTGGCAGCTAGAAACGTACAAGAAGTGCTCCCTCTGTATTTCCATTACATTTTTTTTGCTAAATAAAAACAACATTTGTACGTTTTGACAAACAACAGTTTATCTCAGGGAAATTGTTTTGGTTATTGTCAAAATACTCTAAAAGGAATCAGTAATTTTATTCCAAGAGGAGGCATTTTTATTTATTTATCAGTTTTTTATTTTAGTATAAAATTACACAAGTGAGGCCTATTCCTAAATGTATGATCAAAAGTTAAAAACTATCTCACAGTGGAAACGCTGTACAAACATGTTACTTATAGTGTTTACAGTGGCAGCGCCTGCATCTCTTTTTACAATCTTGTTTAACTTAAGTGTTTAGTTGCACTTTAAATTTAGGTAAACTTCTAGGCTGATCGCAATAAAAGCATTTTTGAAAAAGACTAATTTTTTACATTTGTCATTTACTTTTCTTTACAGTAAGGGGAAAAAATTGATCATAATCGGAAATCAGATTTGTTTTAGAAAAAATCTGAGATTTTATTTTTTGGCCATATCGCCCAGCCCTACTCTGACATAGCGCTGGGCAATTAATCGGATTTTAATCTCAGTACGATCTGGGTTTCCAACGATGATAAAACTAAAAGGGTGTGATTATTTTCCTCTCTGCAGTGTCCTCTCCTGCTGTCTCGAGCGTCTCTGGCGTTGCAGCGCTGTGCTTTAAACTCCTCCCACAGCCGCTTTGCTTTCATTCAGACACTGTTGCCAACTTGGCGACTTTCTCGCTAAATCTGGAGACTTTTTTTTGTTAAAAGCGACAAATCTAGCAACTTTTACTGGAGTTATTAGAGACTTTTCTGGTGTTTTGGCGACTGACCTGAAGGCACATATTGTTCTGCAGTTACTGTAAGGAAGGAGCAGCGGGAGCCTCTCCCGTCCTAAAGCACTCCCAGGCGACCAGTCTCAGTCGGCTCCGGCTGCAGGTCAATGTAGAATAACTGCAGTAGGTTGTAGAAGTTCACCGAAATATAGTTTATACCATTGTCAGTGACAACTGGCTGCATTATTTTCCTATACATAGTTCGGCCAGTTAAACACGGTAATATCCCTCCTTTACGGGTCGTTACCATAGCAACGCGCTAACCAGCTGGTTCAGATCAGCTGTCTTTTAACAGGTGAATGAGAGAAACGCGCTGCAGCCTGACAGCGGTTGTTTGGCATAAAACGTACATCCAGGCCAACGTAAAATAGTTCCTATATAAGCGGTAAAAGTGGATTAAACAAGTCGGAACCGTCCATTAGACGGTTATAATGTGACTGTTGGTTATAATATGACGTTATGACAGCTTCGCTGTCACACAGACTGTTTTAGGAAATAATTCCCACCCACCTCAATAAGACTGTTCAATGTTTCTTCCTTGTGTCTTAGATTACATCACGAATGTTACCAATGTTCTTATTTCCTCTCAGCCGTTGAGAACACCACGACGCGCAGCGCTGTTTCAAAATACTGGATAATTGTGTTAAATAAGCAATAAAAAAAAAAAAAGTAAAGTTCTCAATTTCAGTCAAATATAATATATATATATATATATATATATATAATTTTTGTCATAATCGAGCAGCCCCACGTCAGAGCATTTTTCTCTGTCGAAAACCGGGATTTTTATGTCCACGTGCTGAAATTTGTTCACAGATCTTCACTTTGGTTGGAAGCTTTTCAGAGAATCATTTTTAACGCTGTGAATCTGCCGTTTAGTGTGGATGACGGGTCGAATCGTACAAAAAAAACCTCTGCTCCACGTGGACAAGGCTTCAGTTTGCTGACTGTAAGACAAAGTACAACCATGACCTAAGCGGGATGGCAGGCGGTTCTGGACGGGGGAAATGTCTCGGAACCAGACTTGGAAGAACTCAATAAAAGTTCTGATGGAAATGTGGTCAATCACAGACCGATGTGGCTCCGTGTTTTACTCTGATGGAGGAAACAGACGCTGTCCTGCATCAACCAATAGATGAGCTCGTTTGTTTGTCGTGTCTTCTTCAGTGATTCTTGTTGCAGCGCCGCCTCAGGCGTGGAGTGGAACACGGATCTGTTAGAGTGGACAGAATCTGGGTTGGGAAGAAGGTTGGACCCTCCCGATGGACCGGGTGGTACGGTGGACTATCCCGGTGTCCATGTTCCCGTTAAAGACAGTTTGCTGCAATTTATGCCTGAATTACGAAGTTAGAGGGAGGCGGACTTCCTGTTGTAGTTTTATCTTGTTCTTTGTTTGTTTGTTTTTTAATCTTCTTGTTTTCCTTTTGCCACGTGCTTCCATGCTGTTGCATGTTTTAGAAGGAAGTGGTTCAGATGTGTGATTTGTTGGGAAAAACAACCTTCTTTCACAAAGTTTTCCACCTGCTGCAGAGCTCCGTTTCCAGTCTGCCATGATGGTGAGGTGCAAACATGATGGTTTTAAAGCTTTTATAGTATTTAGCAGTGTGTGTGGACTGGTGTGGGACCAGTCTGGTGGAAGTCCTCCTTGGTTTTCATCTCTCCAGGATGCATTTAAAGGGTTTTTCCAGGAGTAATCTCTCACCAGTCCCTGTAAATCAGCATGCGGGGGTGGAGAAGCATGACTTGGGCCTACAGATGGACGTGTCCTCTGACCTCTCCTCTTCATCGCCTGCTCCACGCCTTTCCTCTTCCTGGCTGCTTCTCTTTCCTCCCCTTTCTGGCTCATTTCCTCCCAGCATTCCCTTTCCTTCTCTCGATCCTCACTCATCATCATCATCATCGTCCGGATCTTATTCTTTGTCTTTCCACATCTCAGCATTTTCTTTTGTTTGGCTTTTAGTAAACATTTGTGGGATTTCTTTCCTTCCAGATCTGTTTACGACCATCTCCCACCATTTAGTCTGACAAGTCCCAGGCAGTATCTAGGTCATGTGTTTTTGTAAGGCATTGCAGAATGCTGCCCTTATCAGCTTGTTTGCAGAGGAAATATTTCAGACATTCAGTTTGACTGAAAAGTTTCTTTCTTGTGGTTTATGAGTGAAACTAGTAGAACCCCGTGGGTGGACTGCAGTCGCCTCTAGCAGGCTGTGATTCATACTTCAGAGTCATGCCTTATAATGAAGATGAAGCTGCTTCTCTGTTTCATTCATAACATTGATATATTGGTAATGACCACTATTGGTGCTTCCATCCAGGAACTGTGTAAATTTGGAGTATTTGAGCAAAATAATGAGGAAAAAGATGTAAAAGAAGCCAGTCACCATGGCCATGTGATGAAAAAGACTTTTCAGGTGGTGTTTTTCCAGAAACAGGTGAAGTTTTATTGTAATATTTAATGAATATTGAGTTCTGTCGTGAGAGTTTAGGCGTTTTATTTGTCAGTGTCTACATGCAGCCATGTTGCCGTTTGTGGGTTGACTTCGGTGTACGTAGCTATACTGACGACACGAAGCTTTGCATGAAGTCACCTGATGAGACGGGGACAGTTTGGACATTTTTACAGCTGCAGAGCGGCACTGTACGGCTGTGTAGCGATCACACCGACGAATGGATGGAATAAAAACCCAGCAAAAGCCACGAGAAGACTCCAGCTGTGAAAGAGACTTCATGTGTTCCTATGTAGATGTGTTCACCTGGCGCTAAGGGAGCTAACGGTGCTGGTTGTGGGGAGTTCCTGCAGCCTGTTCTGGACACATCAGCCAAACAGAACTTCACACCGAGGTGTGGAAAGTTGAAACGCGGTTTTAATGAGCAGCTGATAGAGGTGAACGTATACAGCACATATAGCATTTAGCTACCTTTGTTTGTGCACCTCTGGAACAGGAACGAAGTTCGTTTGACCTCCGGTGGTCATATGCGGGATTCTTTGAGTGTTCCTGCAGGAATGCTGAGGGGTTAACAAGAGTCAGACAGGCAGGCGCAGTTTGCATTCACCACTGCCACCACACACACACGTCACCTACAAACGGAGACAATCAGCAACGTAGCAACATAAGTCTCCTGTCTCAGCAGGTCTCCCTGGCCGGGAGTAGCAGTTCCTGTTGTCTGTTGTCTTTCTGTCCTCTTCCCCCCACACAGCAGAGGCAGATGGCTGCCTGTCCTAGGGCCGGGTTCTGCCGGAGGTTTCCTTCCTGTTAAAAGGGAGTTTTTTCCTTCCCACTATCACCGTGTGCTTGCTCAGGATGGGAGATTGAGTTGGACTCAACTCAATCTGTTGGTTTCCTTATATAGGCTGTTGTGAATTGGCTTCATTATTTTTTTTTCTGTCTGTAAAGCGTCTTGAGATGGCATTGCTGTGATTTGATGCTATATTAATAAAGTTGAGTTGAAATAAATAAGCAGCCTTACCTTTCTAGATCTTTCTGGCTCGGTTTATATTTCAACGCACTTCGCACATCTTTGCTTATGAACATGCGACGATAGAAGATCAATAAATACTGTGAGGAAGTGGAAGATGCAAACTCCTCACATGGACGTCCATCTTCATTCTGTTTGCCTTCAAACTCTTCTTCACCTGAAGAAGCAGGTTAGAGGTAAAATATTATTCTTGTAGCATCGAACACACTGAATATGTCTCCCAGTATTCCCATCAACCCTAGAGATACCAGAGTATAACGGTTGGCTGTCCAGCTCTAATATGTGTGAATGACAGGTTCCCATGTTGTGTTAAAGTTCCCAGACTTTTATTTTCTAAAGAGACATAAAGACACGCTGCAGAATTTTTTCCCGTCACACGTTCCCCCCCCCCCCCCCCCCCCCATCGATGGCTAATCCCGCCTCCATCCTGCATCCTACCTGACCTGTCAGTTCTCTCCAGCCTGCAGAAGACCATCTTAGCATGACTCTTGTTTCGTCTCTTTCTCTCTTTTAATCTTCTTGTTTCTTTGCTGAATCAGCAACGTTGTGTGTTCAGAACAGACAGTTCCTTGTTACACCGTGAAGCCAAACGTCACGTCTCGTCCCGGTTGTAAAAGCTGTGAAGTGTCGGTTTCTCAGCTGGGCAGCAGCAGCTCTAGAAATACGCACGATAGATGTCACTGTGCCATCAAACACATCCGGGACGCCGAGTTTTGATGTTCAAAAAGTTACGTAATGCGTCTTTAAGACACACGTGGAGACAAAAACCGGTTTTGTTAAGAACCTGACAGGTGTCGGTGGTTTGATATCTGCCGCTCCGCCAGTGAAGCTTTCAGAAAGACGACTAGGTGGTCTCAGGACGGTGATCCACACAGCAGTCCTCTCATCTACTCATGTTTGTTAAATCGCATCTTTCTGTAAAGAAACTGAAATATTTTTCAGCTTATTCGCTGAGTTTCTGTAATTAGATGGTAAACTGCAGCAGCAGTGAGGATTCTTCTCTCTGACGGAGATTTAAGAACCTGACCTCTGTCTTTCTGCCTGTCTCTTCTCTTTCCTTCATCTGTCTCTCTGTCGACATGATTAATCCTCTAGATAAGCTTGTCAGTCTCAGAGCCCCCCCGCTTTTCTTCCTGCATCTACTCGTCTTTCACGCTGTTCATCCTCCCGTTTTCTTTCTTTTTGTTTAACATCACAATCCAGCATCATGCCCAGAGTGGCTGAGACACTTTGTTTTCCCCCAGAAGTAGATTACTTCCCCCTGAAATCATCATTAATCACGCTCCCTTTCTGAGTCTGCCCTGATGAGGAGCGCGCTCAGTCTTCAGCAATATTAATGGCATCAACAAGCTTTCACTTGTTACCTCCTCTCTTATCAAAGTGGAGCTTCTTATTCCTCACCAGATGTCTTTCTCACCTCTTACTGGGCTTTTCCATTTCTTCTTCTTCTTAATTGGATGTGGTGTGCGACTGATGGAGACTGTTTGGAATGAACCACTGTGTTGGTCGAGATGCGCTCGGTTCACAGCTGATTTCTCTCTAACAGCTGTCGTTTTGTAAAGCCTGCTTGCATTTCTGTCATTGGCTAATATGTTTGTTTGTTTTTTTTATCTCAAACACATGTACAACACAAAACAAGGATGCACATTTGTGTAGCATTATTCCTTGTTTGAGAAGGAGCTTATTTAAATACTACTCCTTATTTACAGTATTGAATTTACCCAGTTATATGGCTTTATACACAGATTACATACTGAAAGTCATCAGCCAGATGGCAAAATATAAAGCAGCAAAATAAATCATGAATTTTCTTCTTTTCTTATATTTATCCCAAAAAAATTTCTTGTACATTTTTTAAAACTGAATAATGTTATTACTTAATTTTAAATTATCACTTGGTCCATTCCATAAAGTTACTCCATAATGGAAACACATCTGTTTTTTTAGGGTGGTGTGTGTGTATGGTTTCTGTGACATAACTTTACCTCTCAGGTTAGCAGCTCTGTCTTTAAACTTCTTTTGTATATTATATGTCACCTCTTTACTTTGAACTTTGAACATAATTTGAGCTATTTTAAACTGAACCAAGTAACAAAATTTGAGGCAACATACTTTCAAAAATAAATTATTTTTATGATCCATACAACCTGCATGATTGATAACCCTTATGGCCCTTTTTGTAGAATAACTAGTCTTTGCAAAGTAGTCTTAAATGTGGTCCCCAGACTTCCACACTAATTGAAATATGGTGATACTAGAGCATTGTACAAGGTAAGAAATGTTTTGGAATTTAGTATATATCTACATTTTGCTAGAATCCCAACACTTCTGGCTATTTTTCCACACAGGTAATTAACGTGAGGTTTGTCATTTTGTCTGCGGCTTGTGGATGAGTCAGGCCAGAAGACGGGGAGGGTCTTCAGTCAGGGTGGAACGACCACAGCGTTCCTGTCTTAGCAGCAATGAACCGCTGATCATCCTCAGTTTAGTTCACGAAAGCTGCTTTCTTTTTGGCTTTGCAGCATTCATGTGTGGTGTGCAGCCGGTGTGCTCATGAGTTTCATTGGAGCATGTGACTGTGATTTATTGGGTGCATTTCTTAGCTTGAATGAGATGGAGCCTTGCTGATCACTTGCCCGGCCAGCCTCCAAGGTAAACCCGCCGGCAAGCTGCGGCAGCCTTGGCGCTCGGCAGTGTTAGCTTTGGGTCCGAGTCCTGCACACTGCTCATGTTGAAGCTAATGCTTCTGACTTAGCATGAGTGCTCACATCAACACCATGAGCCCTCGCCACCTAAATAAAACAAAGCCAATTTCCACTTTGACCCACATTTCCATCTGCGGCTCCTCCGGCTTGCCAGGACTTGTTGAGATGGCACTTTGCAGCGGCGTGGTGAAAACCTGTCTGGTGTCCATGTGGGACATCTTGCATTGTTTTGTGAGCTTATGGAGACGAGAACACACACACTCAGTGTATCCCTGTACAGTTAAACCTGTTAAATGTTTACATATACAAGACTAACATAACTTTTCACCATGTTGAAGTCCAAAATCCCAAAAACTTGCTTCGGAAATGCTCCAATAAGGCGCCAACCGTCTTGATTTCCTGCGTCTGCACCGCTGCTACGCCTGTTATCTTGATGATCTCTGCTCCGCACGGCGAAACTGTTGTTGTGGTTTTGATGAAGAGTTCCTAGTAGACTCTGTTGCTGCTGAACAGCAACAATAAGTTGTGATTTTTATTAAAAGTCTTTTCTTTTTCTATTCCTTTTCATGTTTCTCTGGATCTTTGTCTGGATTTTCTCCTGTGTCGTCGCAAATGACTCCATCAGGTAAGAAAAATCCACATGTACGATGATGAATGGTCTGTTTTTACAGCAGAGCACACTTCCCCTCATCCACCTGCCACGGCTGGAAGGAAAATCTCCATCATTCCATAAATTGTAGCGGAAGGAAGCCGTGAAGAATGAAGCAGATGTACTGGGGGGGAGGGGTTACACTAATATTTAGACAGTGAATGATTGTCTGCGTCCCAGACGTCTGATCACAGCGCTGCAGTCGTACAGGAAGGTGCTCCGGTTGTGGAGTGAGATCGGAGGGGGTCGAGCTGAAATGGGATTCTTGCTCTGACATTATAACAATATATTTTCCATTCCATGCTTTTTCCAGGCCTTCCATGCCTTTTCCAGGCCTTCCATGGCTTTTCCAGGCCTTCCATGCCTGTGCCCGCTTCTGGATTCGCCTTCTTGCCTTTACTTCGACACACTGGAGGCGTTTCAGGGTTTTCTGCATTTCTGTATTTCTGTGGTTTTCAGCCTCTTCTTACGTCCCAAAGCTCCTGCAACGATGTCCACAGCTTTCCTTCTGTCTGAGGGGTTATTTCCTGTAAAATCCGGAGCTTTTCAGATGCCGTCATGTATGACGGGTTGATTTCCGGCCTGGTGCTGATGATTATATGGATGCAGTGATGGGATGTAGGATCATCTGTTCTGAGCAGCTTCCTGCAGAAATGCTCCATGATGCATCAAGCTGCTTCTGCAAAGAGGCTCAAATTTGTGGATGTTTTTATTAAAATACCTCCACATACAAGTAATGTACAAGAATTCATGATTCGTCCTCACAGAACCGTTGTCATGAACCGTCAGGCTCTCCTGGAACGGTTCCCAGAGCGTCTCTGCAGATGCCACTCTTTTCCACGTGAAGTGAAATGAAATTTCCAACCGTATTTAAACGTGTTTGTCCTCGTATGAAAGATGAGCGACTCTCCCTGGCAGCTCGTACTTGGCTCTGTCTCGGTGTGTAATTCCACTGACTGCAGGTCTTTAACATTTCGTCTTGACAGAAGTGTTATTCTTCGTCTGAAAGGTTCTGTCATATCAGGCAGACTGCTCGCGGAGCAATCATAGCAAACTGCAGATCCTTTCAGAGTTTATTTTTGTTAAACAAAACAAAACTAAACGAACATTATCTGTTTGTTGTTGCATGACTTGCAATGCGAGCATTTCACTCACACTGATTACACGTCTGTCTGTGGCTTTCCCCAACCGCATGATGGTGTTTCTAACTGGCTGCTGACCAGTCTGCCAGTTCCCTTACCGGCTGCATTGTGAGGGTCCCAAAGTGCATCTTTAGCCGAGCTGCTCCTTCTGCAGATTGACATGCCGTTCTCTTTCTGTTTGAACAGTTTATGTTGAAGGGTTTAAAATGGACTCTTTCTTACGAACATTGTGGAAAAGTGTCGTCTTCTAAAAGCTTCTGAGTACCAGGTTACGGTTCTGGTAAAGAGGCTTTAAACCTCTGAAAATGCAGCTTCATTCTTTACAGGAAGACAAAACTCCTTCAAGTTTGAATGTTAATGAAGCCGCAGAAAAGTTTAGATCCTATTAATGTTGGAAGAAGCAGCTTACAGGAAGGCGTGACGGAGCAGAGGGCTGTCGCTTCCCGCTGTGCAGCGCAGTCTGGAAGCCGACCTCTGGACTGAACCAAAGCCTGGGAAGTTCCAGATGAACCGTGACTCCGTTCAGCCCGAGTTTCTGTTGGAATAGACTCGTTTTAGAAAGTGCTGAACGTGTGTGTGCGTGTGTGTGTGTGTGTGTGTGTGAGCACCTTGTTCACACACACGTTTGAGCTTTTATTCGTCTTCACACAAAAACAGGTCTAATTATAGTTCAGCGAGCTTCATCTTGTCATCATGCGACTGCAGGTAGCTGCAGGCTAGGGTCAAACGTGCACGCAGGGTGCATGGCACGGCGTGTGCACGTACAGAGCATGAATGAAAAGACAGCAGCACGCTGAGTACGAAGCGATGCATGAGATGTGGTGTTGATTGGTCGTGAGGCCGGATGGAGAGCTTTGCATGGTCTGATAAGGAGGTGGGAGGAGCTGAACGGTGATATTTTACGCTTACAGCAACATGTCTTGTAGTTTCTACTGCTTCATTCACACTGTCTGCATGTGCTGGTTGTAAATGTGTGTGTGTGTGTGTGTTTCTGGCCTGAAGTCAGCTGGGAAGGGATGCAGGGCTGAATGAGCTCTCCCTGATGCTGACCCAGAAACGATTGTGGATGTAACCAGCAGTGACTGCTGCCCCATTAGCCCACAACCCTTATATTACGTCATGTATGTTTGTGTGTGTGCGCGCGTGTGTGTGTGTTTTAATTAGATTTACATTTAGAAATGTTTTATGTGTGAAAGGAAAACAACGTGGCGTCCTGGTAAAACTAAGAAAAAGATGTCATGATGAAAGAAGACAAAACGGTGATGGAAATGTTTTTTCCCTCCGTCTCTTTATGTCATGCGTGTTTTTTTTGTTCATGTGAATGTTCTCTCATCCCGCGTCTAAAATTAGATCAGAGAGCAGATGTGGTGTGTTTTAGTGTTCCTTTCACATGCATGTGTTGCCAAATGCCTTCATTCGCATGAGCAAGGCTGGAAGTCTCTGTTTGTGCATTCACACATCTTCATCACTTCTTGACTCAGCAGTGTGTGTGTGTGTGTGTGTGTGTGTGTCGCAGTCACAGGAAAGTGGGTCAGTCATGCCCTCGGATGGATGGATGGATAGATGGCAGGATGAAAGGATGGATGAACGGATGGATAGACAGATGGATGAATGAATGGATGGATGGAAGGATGGATGATGGATGAAAGGATGGATGGATGGATGGATGAGCGGATGATTGATGGATGGATGGACGGATGATGGAAGGACGGATGGATGAGCAGATGGATGGATGGCAGGATGGATGGATGGATGGATGAATGAATGGACGGATTGATGGATGAATGGAAGGATGGATGGATGAGCGGATGGATGGATGGATGGATGAAAGGATGGACGAACAGATGGATGGATGGAAGGATAGATGGATGGATGGATGAAAGGATGGATGAATGAATGAATGGATGGGTGGATGAAAGGATGAATGGACGGATGGATGGATGGAAGGATGGATGAAAGGATGGATGGATGGATGGATAGACAGATGGATGGACGGAAGGAAGGAAGGAATGATGGATGGATGAAAGGATGGTTGATGGATGGATGGAAGGAAGGAAGGAATGATGGATGGATGAAAGGATGGTTGATGGATGGATGGATGGAAAAATTGGATGGATGGATGAATGAAAGGATGGTTGATGATGGATGGAAAAATGGATGGATGAAAGGAAGGATGGAGGAATGGATGGATTCTGCATAATTTCGGCACCACGATGTTTCCCATCATGGTCACCATCAGCGCTGCTGGAACAGGAAGTTTTATGAATCTAAAGAGGCAGAAATACGTTTCTTTCTCATCAGACGAGTTGTGAAGACTCTAGCTGCTCATCCAGCCAACAACCTGTTCACGACATGTGTGTGTTGTCAGACATTACGGCACACACACAGGACATGCTGTCCCTCACATTAATGAGCCTGAGTGACATGTGCCCCCTGGTGGCAGAGCTAATGAGCTAGCCCTGGGCCCCGAGGCCGCGCTAACTGCAGCAGACTCTTCATAATCACAGTGTATAAGGGACTCCTCCCCATGTGGCCAATTAGAGGCCAGGAAATCTGTGATGAAGACACACAGTCCCAACAGCTGGTTATAGTTGTAGAAATGCAGGAGGGATGAGCCCTGACCTGTCTGTCCTGAATATTTGATTATTCTTATGTTTTCTGTTCCCTCTTTATGGCTCACAGTTAGCTTTAGCACTTTAGCTTCAGCTGAGTTTTTCACCCCCCTCCTCCTGTTTGACTCTCTTCCACCGTGCTTTGAGCAGCGGTTGGTCTGTCAGGGCAGCGCTGCTGCCTCTGATTACACCCCAGCAGTTGCCCATCTATCTTGCTGTGAAATGAAACATGGGTGTAGAGGGGTCGGATCATATTATGGTAATACATCTCGCCACCGTGAGGGCCTCATAAACTGCAGGCAATTTTTTGCTTAGTCAAGTGTTTGTAAAGTCATTCATCTTCAGTAATGTGCTGATGGTCTGTGGCCCATTTTCATTTAAAAATGACATATTTGCTTTGGATTTATGCATTAATTATCATATTTTGCATTTCTGGATGCATTTAGACCAGATTTTATAGGTTACGACTAGCTTCCGTTCTCACAAGCGATATGAGTCACCAACATGCTGCAGAGTGACGGCGTACAGGTGGAGCCGTACTGGTCTCAGTGCTAAACTTTTCCTTTTAAAGGTTTGGCGATAAATAACTTACTGCTGGAGGTTACAAAGTCTTTCATTTGTTGCTGGAAATGTTAGAAGAACGAGGGAAAACGTGTTCCAGGCTACTTGTAGGATTTATTTGTACAAAGACAACTAAACTGGAATTATCTTGTTCCCACCTCCTTTTTGACACATCTTGAAAATTTTACCAGATATTAAATTTTGTCATCATTATCTTGTTTCCTCCATTATTATTATGACCATCTAATGCTTTTACCGCTTATATAGGAACTATTTTACGTTGGCCTGGATGTACGTTTTATGCCAAACAACCGCTGTCAGGCTGCAGCGCGTTTCTCTCATTCACCTGTTAAAAGACGGCTGATCTGAACCAGCTGGTTAACGCGTTGCTATGGTAACGCCCCGTAACGGAGGGATATTAGTGTTTAACTGGCCGAACTATGTATAGGAAAATAATGCAGCCAGTTGTCACTGACAATGGTATAAAGTATGTTTAGGTGAACTTCCACAACCTACTGCAGTTATTCTACATTGACCTGCAGCCGGAGCCGACTGAGACTGGCCGCCTGGGAGTGCTTTAGGACGGGAGAGGCTCCCGCTGCTCCTTCCTTACAGTAACTGCAGAACAATATGTGCCTTCAAGTCAGTCGCCAAAACACCAGAAAAGTCTCTAATAACTCCAGTAAAAGTTGCTAGATTTGTCGCTTTTAACAGAAAAAGTCTCCAGATTTAGCGAGAAAGTCGCCAAGTTGGCAACAGTGTCTGAATGAAAGCAAAGCGGCTGTGGGAGGAGTTTACAGCACAGCGCTGCAACGCCAGAGACGCTCGATTAGCAGCTGAAGACAGCAGGAGAGGAAACTGCAGAGAGAAAAATAATCACACACTTTTATTTCGATGATGGTTGGAAACTCAGATCGTAATGAGATTAAAATCCGATCAATCGCCCAGACCTACTTGGCGGAGAGGACTCTTGGTTTTTCCTGTCCAGTTGTTTTCATGTCTATTTATTATCTTACGAGGTCCTCCTCTTTATGTCTTCATGCCGTTGCTGCATTTCTTCATGTGTTGTTTACCTCGAGGCGTCTGTGTGATAAGACTCGGGACTGACGCAGGACTGCTGCTTAGATGTCAATCATCCACCCCCACCTCACATCCCCCCTCAGCTCCACCTCTTTCCCACTTTTTTGTATTTTCTCGGAGAGACATGACGCTGCCAAGATGGCGACGGTAGGAACCGCCCAATGATCTCCAGTTCAGCTCTACAGAAACCTACGAGTGACGTCACGGAGGCTCCGCCCAACTTTTATTTACAGTCTATCCCTGCAACGCTGCCTTTTACATCACGCTGGTAAAGTGGGCCTCCTGTCCACAAGCCTCTCTGGGGGGCTTTTCTACTACATGTTTGATCACATAGATATATCTAACATAGAACTGCAGGCGGCCACTGTGCCGTTGTTTATAGTGTACCAGGCCTTGGCTGGTGGATGCTGATGTTTGTCATATCAGACAGATGTTGTGAATAACTGTTATTACTGGCAACACACACACACACACACACACACACACACACACACACACACACACACACACACACACACACACACACAGAGCTCCATAAAAAGCCATGTGTTTCTTGTTGTCTGCTATCAGATTGCAGGAGGGAGAGTGGCACCTTTTTGTTGCGGCTTTTTGCTGCCCTGCATGCAGAAATAAATCTCCTGAGTATTCCTTTCTCCGTGTGAGAGGCTGCGATCAATGAAAGCAATCTAAGACATTATAAACAGGGAGGCAGCTTCAACAGACACAACTGTTTAGTTGGGATTTAACCCCGACAGGTAGATTTATACCCCAGCGATCACATTTCAGACTGCTGTGGTCACATGACTAGCTTTTTCTACGGGTCTTTGCATGCGTTGCATGTCCCGTCCCCATGCTGAAGACCCCACTCGCAGCTCTCCACCTCCTGTCGGATTGGGCTTTATTCTAAACGTTCCTCCTGGAAGCAGCGACGCAACCTTTCCAAACCACGCCGTCTCATGTTTGCTGAGTAAATCCCTCTTCCAGGCTGCTTTTGCCGCGTTCATGGCAGGTCAGCAAGTTAAGACATCAATGTTCAAGCTGTACCGTTCTTTAAACTACATCATAACCATATTGTTTTATTGTGATAATCCAGGATTTCAGATCATCAGATCACTTCCTCCTAATCTCAACTCAACAAGCAGAAGATGTCAGAACATAAGATTTATCTCCGGTTGCGTCCCAGCACATCAGCAGCTCTGAGACGTCATCCAGTCTCGTATGTAAACCAGTTTCTTCCAGTTTATGTCTGACTGGTTCCAGTTTGTGAGAGTATGAGGAGACTGTTGACAGGCTGAGAGGTTTTACTTGCTGTTCTGGTGGAAGAAACATCGAGATGAGCGGAGAAAATGGTCTCTTCTCATCTGTGGATTCACATCCAGATGCATGCAGCGTCTGCGTGGGTGCGTGCTCTCCTCAGTCTTATAAAAACATCTGCCTCTCACTCCAAAGTCTGATGGAAAATAATTATATTCCAGTTTTCTAACAAATGCAAAGTACTTTCTGTGAAGCTGGTAAATGTTGTCTTCCACTTGCATTAATCTAAAGAAATGATGGTGGCTTTGATGCAGACCAGCCGGCTGTCCTGCAGCATCTGTCAGCAGGAGACCCTGAGGGGGGGCAGGCCGGGTGGGTTTTTTTGTAGAAATGTTGAGGTTGGTGTTAAATGTTAGAGATATCCATGTGAATGTCAGGATGTCTGCTTTGCACTGGAACAAGCAGAGCAGCTTTTCCGTCAGCGGCTTTAAGCGCATCACTGCTTGGTTTCCTTCACGTTACTGGATGCACTTTTTCCAACTTCGGCGGGATGTTCCTCCAACAAACAGGATGAACGAACCGACCGAGAGGTATGTCAGATTAGGTTTGACGTTTGATTTTCTGTATCTTCTATGCAGTCTTTTAGCAAGTCTCACCACATCTAAGACTGTTCTCTGTAAAGTCAATATGCTGCAAATGCATCTATTTTTTTTTTTTTTTTTTTTTACCTGAAAAACTCGAAAAGTCGGATATTTGGTGGAAAATCCAGTATGACCCACTCTGGTTGGGATTTTCTCTGTTTTTGCAATACGCTGAGGAACCACAAGGGGGCAGCAGACTCTGTCTGGCTGTGACACATCACCACCTTCTGCCAGTACTCATCTGGCAGCTGTTGCTATGGTTACAGAGCCTGGCCATAGCTGGGATGCGAGCCACATCCAACACAGGCACATAGAGGGTAGTGTTGAGCTCAGAGACCGGATTGTTTTCATACACACACACACACACACACACACACACACACACACACACACACACACACACCTGTCCCCTCTTTGAATATGAAAACTCTGCCATGTGTTTAGGGACTTAGACTGCTGATTCAAAGAGCTTTTCTCTATATTAAAAAGATCAAAGACAAACTATTCCTGCCATCTTCCTCTTTTTTCCCCAGAGCTCCTTAATCCCTGCTTTTCTCTCTCTGACTGACGGCCGCATCGGTTGTCATCTGGACCGGGATCAAGCAGAACTGCCTGGTCAGGAGTCAGAATCACCGTTCCCCGACCTCCCTGCTCCTTAATCATTATGACATATGGTTAAGCTGTGATCAGGGTGATGAACATGTTAACTGTAGATTGCTGCTGCTGGTTGAATCAATTAAATGCTGATTAGCCCTGATTATCTGATTAACTAGAGCCGCGGCTGAACTGCTCACTTAAGAGATGATTTCTTAATTGAACTTATTACAGGTCAGGGTGTAACGGCATGAGTCCGCGTGACTTAAAGATCAGCGACTTCCTTTTTCTCTGTTTCACTCTGGAGCAAGTGAATTTAATGACGAGGAGCAGACGGACGGGAGGATCTAGATGTGATCGTAGCCGCTTCGTGGTGCCGTGATGTGCAGAAGACGATGCGAGGGAGGGAAAGAGAAGTTGGTTGTTACCTTGCATGCCAGACTGTCTGTGTATTCTCCATCGATACAACACTCGGTGCTGGGCCAAACATGGCGGCGCTGCCAAATCTGACTTGGCTAAAAGCAAGGCTGGCTGGCGCCAGGACATATGACTGTTCTCCGCTTTGTCACTTAGACTGTTGCTTTTTGCTAAGAAGATCACGCCGTTGCCTGGTGTCGTGATGGAAGTTAGTGGCCTCTACAGCAGGGCCGGATTAAAAGCGCACAGGCCCCTGGGCCCAGAGTGTCCCACGGGCCCCCCTTCCCCACCGCAACATGGGGAAAATTGTGAATGATACACTATGAAACGGCATTTCTAACATCTCTCAGCCAATGACGTCATTTTCTTCTCGGAGCCTCGAGAACAATACTAAAGTTCTCGCTTCTCGTGGAGGATGGAACAAGCTTAAGTCACGTTCTTTCTTGCTAAAGTGCAAATAACTCTTTATATGACCATAATGCACAGTTTTCAGAGAAAACAAGTGTTTTCCAACACGCGTTTGATTTGCTTCCATGTTCCCACAAACCCTCCAACGCTGGAGATTAGCCTGAAAAACACAGTTAGATGTTTCCAGCCAAACTCTCCCCGCTCTGGTTGTTTTCAGTTTTTCTCACAGCCTTTATTTCTTCTTCCCATTTATCTTTTACATATTTACTTGATCATTGTGTATTTTCTCTTAAATATAAGACTGAGATTTCCATTTTAATCAAGCGGACCATGTGATGAAGAGGGGCTTGGTTTGCCGTTTTTTTTTTTTTGCCAGATTCTGGGATGATGGTCCTCTAAATGTTCGTATTAGTGGAACTGTAGATCATTGAAGTGACCAGGATTCATCCAGACTCTCCATGTGACAGATTATCATTTCATTCAACTTTAAATGCCATCCTGATAGTGGGAACGTTAGAAATGTCAGCGCAGAGGAGAGTTTAATTACTGGAAAGCAAATCCTAAACAGTTTCCAGACAATTCCAGCAAATCGGTCCAGTGTCCTGCAGGTTTTCAGTGTGTCCCTGCTGCAACACCACCAACTTAATTTAATTGGATTTAACAGCATTTGAAGTTCTGCACAATGACTCATTCATTTAAATCAGTTGTGTTGGAGCAGGGGCACAGTGAAAGCCTGGAGACTGGCCCAGCAGGTCTGGATCTGGGTTTCCCTGGTCTAGAACAACGTGAGAGTTGCGGTGTTTGTTCTGAGGCCACATGGAAGGAAATTAGAAGAGACGAGCAGTTTTTCATGAAAAGAAAGGGGGGAAAAAAAAAAAACGTCTGGAAGGAATTTGGACAAAAAGCAAATTCAACCGTGACGTTTCTGACGACTGAATTCCAGCTTTCATTTAGTTCTCCCGCAGAAATCTTCAGGCATCTTCTGCTACTTGCTTCCTGTGGCCAGGTTTAGATGTTTTCCTGGCAGTAAAAACTAAACAGGCTGATGACAGCTTCTGGTCTCGCTCCACATGACTAAATGTGCAGATGCAGAGAACGTACGCCAGACACAACGAAGCACCTGACAAGCAGAAGTTTTTCACCTCTCTGAAGATGGAAACCATCTTTTAATGACGTTGAGAGAAATGTATTTTATTCCCTGCAGGGTGTGTGTGTGCTTATATGTGGATTGATGGACATGTTTTCTATATATATGTGTGTGTGTGTGTGTGTGTGTGTGTGTGTGTGTGTGTGTGTGTGTGTGTGTGTGTGTGTGTGTGTGTGTGTGTTTGTGTGTAAACTCTCCTGAACATTCGATTTAAGGCGATTTTATTTACCATATAATTTTACTCTCCAACTGCTGCTGTTGTTATTTGCGGTACTGTTGTTGTTGTTGTTGTGTTTCCTTCATGGGAATGGTTAGAAATCAACAACTTGCTAAATCCGGCATATTTACAGCAATATTGTACATTAATATAAACGGTTGGATAAACGGTTGAAAGAAATGCTTGTGGTATGCAGAAAACTTCACGTCTGTTGCAGCTGAACAAGCTGAATGTGGCGTCATTTTTTTTTTTTTTTTCTGATTAAAATGGATCCTTTCTTCTTTGTAGGTTTTTATCAGCAACATCCGGCTATGAGATCTGAGCTTTAAGAATATTTCGAGCGACTCCGCTCTGTGAAATAATCAGGACATTTCAGAAGGTGGAGCGTTTCTTCTCCGCAGCGCTTTTTGTCTCAGCATTTCGGTCATGTATCTGTCCTTCCAGGAAGTTGCAATGTTGTCAGCTCTTCAGTCAGTCCTTTCAGTTTCTGCACATCTCATGGAGTTTTGTTCTTTTAACACAACTTTAATGCAACTTTGACAAAACCTTATCACTCCTCTGCATCAACTGATTCAGGTGCATCATCATTTCTGATCATTAACGTGCAGAAGGTCTGAAGTCATGCAGGACTTTCCCAGTGATCTGAGACGCCGCATTAAAGCCCTACTCCTCCTCTGTCTGATCAGTTTTTCCTGAGCCTGAAAATACTTTCCGAGTGCTCACCATGACAGCGGCTGCTTTGTGCTGCTTGCAGCGTTGTGGTGGAAGGTAAACACATCAACAACTCTCAAACATTTCACTGTAAGAGAAAAAGTGCAGAGAAGGTCTGAAAAGCAGACGAGGAAAATGACCACGATGAGTCTTATAGCCGCTTCAACCTCTGCTGAACGCTGAGTTACTTTCCCAGTGTAATTATTTCAATAAATAATATAATTTCTTACATAACTACATAAATATGAGGTGCTTTGCAAGGAAAAAACCACTGCAACTTTAACCACAAATATTCACGAAAGCTGCTGTAATATCAGACGTTTTAGGTTGCAAACAATCCCAAAAAATGCCGGAAGATCCCGGAGGGGTCGGATTTATGGAAAATTAGTCAGTGATGAGGTTTGATGAGGGGATTAGGACTGATGATTCTGAGTTTGTACAGCCGCTGCTGAAACCTGTGGAGTGTAAAGATGAATCGCTTTCTTTTACAGTTTGCTAATTGCAGCAAATGATTCATGGTTCAGCTCTGGTTGGAGAAATCTTTCATGCAGAAGCGACCAGTGGTTCCTGTTGAAGATGGAAAGCCGCTTGGGATGCCGGCAGCCATTCTAGGCGAAGATGGGTCAGTTGCAGAGGCAGGTTTGCTCTGAAGCATGGTCAGTAGATGCAGAGTCATTTCCAAAGCAGCAGAAATCAGTGGGAGCTTCCTCTCTGCAGCAGGAAGTTTGATTCTTTCCGTGCTGTGAAATACAGATGTCAGCTGCCAGCGTAGGGTCGGGCTGGTGCCCTGTCTGGCTATGCATGTCTGAACAAGGACTGGGCTGATCAGAGCTGAGCGGTGCAAGGGTGGGCTGAGATGCCTGGAAAGGCTTTCCACATTTCAGCTCTGGCTCTCTCTGAGCTTCTTGTTCTGTGTGACAGACTCGGCCTCTCCTCCCTTACCTCCCTTCTGTCTTGGGTTGCATGTCTTCCTCTCCAGACTGTGCTTGTTTTAGAGGAGGTGGGGAGGTTAAGGAAAATCTATAACAGGTGGGCCTTGTT
>NC_136624.1:38902863-38927863 GCF_933228915.1 Telmatherina bonti | reverse complement strand
CTGCACGCTGCTGGAGCTCTGAGGACCGTCATTAATGCAGCCGCATCAAAGCTAAAAACACCTTTTTGAGTCATTCTCTCAGTTGTGGGCATGATCAGTTTTAGACCCGTGTGATGATTAAGTGTAGTTGCCTCACAGACACTTTGCACTGCATCTAATTACAGCTGATTGTCTCAGTTTAATCTCAGCGTAGCTGTGTTTGTCTTTAGCCGTGCTCTTACCGAGGCAGATTACTGCACATCCTCCAGGCTTTATGGTTTCATCACGTCTCATACTTCCTCCTCCCGAAAGCAAACTTTTACTCCTGTCCCCCAAACTCAGAGGCGGTAAGTTGATTTTAAAGTGAAGCCTGCTGCAGCAATCCAACCAGCAGAGTGCTCGCTACGCTGCTACCGTTTGATAGGTTGGGATAGCAGCGTTGTGACGCTTCACTGAGAAAGATAGTGTCCAACAGATTTAACCACTTGTCCTCTTCCTCTGACCAGAGCTGGATGAGTAATCCAGGAATAGGGGGAGATGGGTTGCTTTTTCTTCTTTTTCCTGCCTCACTGATGATATCGTAGAGATGTAAAGGCGCGTCTGTTTTCTGAAACCACACACTGCTTCTCCAAAGCTGAAGTGCTTGTTTGAAGTTTTATTCTTCTCTGCTCTGAATAAAAGCCTCCAAGACGACGTTTGTGCTCTGGATGTGGGAGCGTTGCTTTCACACGGGAGGAGCTGTGTAGTGATGAAGTGTGCGGCTCCCACTGTGGCGGGACAGAAAACAGGCCTCAACAGACAGATTGATGGACAATGCCGCCTGATGCCTGTTTATGTGATTTACATGCAACACTGAAATCCACCACTCGGACCAGCAGAAGCCGTATTTGTCATCATCATGGTACTGGGATTGAAATTCCCCAATGGCTCCAGTCACAGCACACTGCGGGTATGAAGATGGAGAGGGAAAGAAGCACCATGGAAGAAAAGCACAGAATTCCAGGAATGTGTGTGTTTGATGGTCATCACTGCTTCTATTCACCATGGTGGTGTTTTCAGACAAGCATTGAACTCACAGCATTTATTAATTACTGCACAATCTGCATTTTTGCTCTGCATACAACAGAAATAACAGATTATTTTATGTGTCTGGTGCTCTCCCTTCCATAAACACTGCAGTTCTCCTCCACTGGCTCTTCAATGAGTTTATTCCTGGCCCTCTCACATAAATTACTATCTGTGTTCAGGAGGCCTGTTTAAGGGACTTTATCTGCATTATGTCCGCTGCCATATGTCAGCCAGACACTGGTGGTGGGTGGGGGTCTGTCCATAATGCCCTTTTTAATTACTAAGTGGTCTCAGGCACACCAGTAAAAATCCTGCTGTTGCTTGAAGTAAACAAAGCGTGACGGCGTCCTCTCGGCCACTTGTTTTATTGGGTTGTAAAGTTCTCGTTGTCACGCACTTGTAAAGGAGGTGCATCTCCAAGCAGGATTTACAATCCGCTGCTGCAGCATTGTTTGCTCTTTGTGTTGCACGATGGCATCTGGAAAGCAGAAGTTAGAGCATTCTTTTCCTCTTGACCAGCTTTCAGTTGGTGCCGTATGTCTGAAGATGTTTGGAGGCTGCTTCTGCATCCATGTTCAGGTTGTATTAAAGCAGGTGGAGAAACAGGTGGAGAAGCGAGTCGTGCGCAGCTCAACCAACCTTTTGGAACTTTTTGTGTTGTGCATTAATGTCAGTTTGTCTGTCAGTCTGTGGCAGCAACATCATGGTATGGTTACGATGCTATAACTCCCCGACAGGGCTGCAACTAAGATTATTTTAATAGTCGACTAATCTGTAAATAATTTATTCGATTAGTCGATCAGTCACGATTATTTCTGTCCCGCCCACCATCTGTGCTTCCAGTTGATGCAGTTCTTTTTACAGGTTCCAGTATGTTTTACCCCACTCTCTTCATCTGCATCATATGAATGTCCCCCTGATTCCCAGTCAGTCCCAACATAATGTCCTTTAATAAGTTAAAATAACAACTCCTCAACCAGTTGAATATTAAATTCAAGCTTAACAGCTTACTCATTTATTTTGAGACATTCAAACTTAGCTATAGTGTCATATCCAAGCTGGACAGAATTTACCTCCAAAGGAAAACAAAAAAAAAAAAAAAAAATATATATATATATATATATATATATATATATATATATATATATATATATATATATATATATATATATATATATATATAAGCATCTTAATTCTGATAGAATTGCATTGAAATGATTTACATCTTAAAAAGATTGTTTTGTAGGTAAACATGGGCCAGAATCCTTTAAAAACATTCCTGAATCCAAACGGTGGTCCGGATCACCACCAAAATTGAATCACTTCTTCCTTTTCAGATTTCCAACAACTCCTGAACATTTCATGAAAATCTATCCATAATCTT
Organism: Telmatherina bonti; assembly: GCF_933228915.1. NCBI lineage: Eukaryota > Metazoa > Chordata > Actinopteri > Atheriniformes > Telmatherinidae > Telmatherina > Telmatherina bonti. The sequence goes on along the minus strand of NC_136624.1, from coordinate 38,925,432 downwards.
TTGAGTTATCTTGAACACAAACAGATAAACGGCGGGATAAACAGAATCTCTTTGGTGAAGGTAACAACAGCACATTGCTACTTGCTAATGCTAACTTTCCATTTTAACGCTGGAAACCATGATCCGGGGTGCTTTCCTTTCAGATGCTCATGCATGACTGTCATGCTGCCGTGGTACGCCAACTCTGCGTGGCAGACGACACGTTTCACCTGTTTGACACTTTGGAAATAGATTGCTCTGCCATCAGTTTCTTCTTTGTTGTTTAAACAAAGACGCTGCACAAAATGACAATACTGCCCCCAGCACTTCCTGTGGTGCTTTGCGTCATTTGCTTGGTGTTTAGAGTTTTTCTACTGTCTGTAAAGCCGTAAATGGCGTTAAGTTGCCTGGCGCAGCGTTTTATTAGCAAAGCCATTATGACGTTTATAACACGACGCGTCTGAATTTTCATTGACGACAAATCGTTGCAGCCTTACTTCCCAACACTATAAACGTATAAATCACATAATCAGGGCAGATGAATACATCAATGCAAAGAGATCCATCTGCATAATAAACTAGTTGTTTCTCTTTTTAAGACATAAAGTTGTTACTCAGGCCATGACTGACTGATCCATTGTACGATAATCTGCCTCTTCATTGACCAGCTGGGCTCAGTGGTTCAGGCGGTAGCGTGGGTCGTCCAGTAACTGGAAGGTTAGCAGTACAAATCCCGCTGCTCTTGCCAATCTGTTGTATTCATTGGGAAGGACACCCTTCCATCCTTCCTTGCAGCGTTGTTGTGCGAATGTGGGTGAATGTTCGGTGGCCGTCAGAGTCTTCCCCTGGTCGCTATGGTTACACATGTGACTTAACATCACCAGGTATGAATGAGGAGGTAATGCATAATGGAAATGATCCAAAGTGCTTTCAGTAAGTTTATTCCTTTTTTTATTATTATTGTTTAATGTCAGGAGAAATGAGTGCTGGTGCTCAAATTCACCAATAATAAACGCCACCAAGGATCCAGAAGAAAATGGACCCAAAGGTAGAATCTACCGCCTTGTTTCCACCAAATGAGACGGGATGCTTTACTGTAATGTTGCAGCTGGATCGCAATAGATGCCTCAGCTATATAACAGCATAACGCCATCGCAGCGAGACGTCTTCCTTAAACCAGACACGACTCAGCACAGCGGCCATCCAACAGGATCTCCTCGGACGTCAATGCAACAGTGTTTCATAACGCCATTTTAAACTGAGATTTAATCAGCAAAAAGAAAATTTTGCTTCAAACAAGGAGGCAGTCCTACTTGTTTTTATGCCAGGTTGTACACAAAGTGACATTTTTTTTCAACCGATCAAAAGACTGAATTATGTCAAGCTTCACCCTTTTGGATAAGATTAGTAAGAATGGAAGAATCCCAAAAGAATGGGTTGAGTTGGACTTAACGGTACTCTTCCAGTTTTCTCTTGTGAGAACACAAATAAAATGCCTCCTGACCCAGCCTGCACCGCACGGCACCTCCCTGCGCCCCGCCTGTTGTTGGAAACAAGGATTAATGGAAGGCATCTCGTGTTGGCGAAGGGTCGCATCTTAAAGTTGCAGGATTGTAGATCTCCAGGATGGAACTTGGGAACTCCTTCTGAATAGAAAAGGAATGAACACGTTTGTGAGACAATTAGCAAAATCCTGTTAAACACGATCTGATACTAGTCTTCTGCCTCCTAATAGATAAGTAAGTATGTAAATGTTTATTTATATAGCAGCTTTCAAGATAAAACCCACAAAACAATTCTCAACAAAACACAAAAACTTTAAAACAACATAAAACATTAGGTAAAAAAAAAACAAAAACATCAAAACAAAGTAAAAGCAAGATTAAAACCATAGGCTGTATATAAAAAGATGGACGGAGCCTCCGTGACGTCACCCATAGGTTTCTGAAGAGCTGAATTGAAGCTCGGTGGGCGGTTCCTACCGTCGCTATGTTGGCAGCGTCATGCGCGTCATCTCACCCGGAAAATACAAATATGGGCAAAGAGGTGGAGCTGAGAGGGGGGCTGTGAGCGTCATGGCAGATGATTGACATTGAGCGAACTCTGAGCTTCCTGTAGCTAAGAGCTAACCGAGCTAACCGAGGGAAGCAGGCTAAAGCCAAGTTGTTAACCGGCTAAAAACCGCAGTTGTTCTACATTCTTCTCACTTGAAGCCGGAGATCGGGTACCTGACAATCAAAAGGACACGCCCCTAAATATGCCAAACTTCGAGATTAAATTACTTTTAAACGGGCGAGTTAGAAAAAAAAATTCACTCCCCCCACAGTTGTCATGAAGGTAAACCTGACCTATAAACCGAAAATGGATTTTTGTACCAGGCTGTAAACGTGTTTATTTCTGCTGTGAAGTTGGTCTTTTTAACATGGGAGTCTATGGGGATTTGCTCTGTTTTGCAGCCCCTAGTGGATGAACGGGGAACTGCAGTTTTATGCACTTCTGCAGAGGCTTCACTTTTAACCGCCGGAGGTTGCCGCTTGATTAAAAGATGTCTTAAAAGATGTCTTTTAAAAAGAACCATGATGCAAAAAATGTATTTTCTTTTTTTTCCACAAATGTTGTTAAAGGGCCAAATGAAGACCTCATATTAAAAAAAAGACTTTTCTTTTAGCATTTTGTCGTGGGTGGGGCCTTAAAGGATTAAAGTTTTTGTTGTCAGGCTGTATCGGTCCGTAGGTGTAGCATCAGGATTGTGTCATACATACCGTATCAAACCGGATTTCCCAATATAACGTTAGAAATGTTGGACTTTTAGAAATTAAAACCCTGGACGCATGAGACGCATGAGACTCCCATCAGATGATAAATATCAGGAGGATATAGGTTCGGTTCAGACGCTGCATCTCAGCGACATGGCAGAAAGTTGCCCAAATAGTGGATTTTCAGAAGCCAGACAGTAAATATTCATTTGTGATCAGAAGACACATAAATATTGAAAATGGATTGTTTGATGACGGGTGGAACATTTAGCGAAACTAAGCCTTTTTTTGACGGCATGTGACACACTGCAGGATATTCTTTCACATGCTCCTTGTTGGAGGCTCAGTGTTTTTTTTCAGCCCATTCTTCACCGCCGGCAGGCATGCAACGGCGACGGCGGCGTGCAATGGTGGTGTGCGATGGCGACGTGCAACGGCGACGGCGACTTTCTCTGTAGTCTGTTCTTCGTATTTTGGTTTCTTATGAAATGTAATTTTGTTAAACTGGTGTTGTGTAACAAAGTTCAGCAGGGCGTCACACGATGGCGGGAAAACATCCAAAACTTCAACTCAACTTTATTTATAAAGCTGTTTAAAACAACCACAGTTGAAACAAAGTTCCGAACATAATCAGCCAAACCCACACAACAAAATAAAACTATTAAAAGGGACATAAATAATACAGTAAAATAAATGTTCATTGCTTTTTAAACAGTTTACAAACAATAAACAATTCTATAAAAAAAAAAAAAAATGGAGGGGAACAACAAAAACCTGTGGGGAGTTTGACACCCCTGCTTTAGATGAGTCCTACTCACATCAGGTTCTGTCGCCCCGTGGAGCCAAGCAGGTTTGTGACAACAGGTGGTAACAGGTATGCGGACTGGCTGACAGTGTTTGCGCCATGCTAGCATGACGATTTGTGTGTCCTGTAGAGGTTAGAGCTTCAACTCTGCACTCGGCTTGATAGGAACAAACAAAACGCAACGTGTAGGGTGTGTTTACTGTACAACCACAATCAACTTTTTACTCATTCTTCCTCCGTAAGGCTTGTTTTCGTTGCACTCGCACGTCTTTTCCTTTTCTTCACTGTGGATACGAAGACGGCTTTTCTGGACTATAGCTAAAGATGCAACGTAGTGGCACAGTTGTGCCGCTCGCTCCGTCCATCCTCAGGTAGTTTCCTCCTGTGTCATAAGAAGTATGAGCATCCAGAGCCGTTCCCCCCTCCCATGCCCAGAAAGTCAGCTGTTCTTATAACCCTGATCAAATTTGAACCCAGCGCTCCCTCCCTCCCCCACATACTGAGGCATTTGTGAGCTTTCCTTGTGGTCACCCCATCTGCACATTCAGCATTCCCATTCTTCCATTCTGCCCACCACCCCTCCATTCACTCTACTCTGCTTTCCTTCCTGACCCCCCCCCCACCCAAATTCATGACATGACACCACTGCCTCTGCTGCTCCCTCTCTCCCTCAGTTTCAGTCTTTGTCTTCCTCTCTCATTTTTCCTGCCAGTTGTCAGCGATCGGAGCAGAAGTGGGAAGGATTGCTCTGTCTGGTTTGTGCCTGCTTTAAAAGCTCACCGTTCAGTGTCACCAAGCCTTGAAAAGGGGGCTCTGGGCTCTCCTGCATCGAGGCAAGTAGCAGCATTGTACACTAATGGCTCGGTGATCACGTCGCATATGAGCGGGGTTTTTCACAAGCCTGTATTCATGTGCGCGTGGGCTAGCAGCACAGACGATTGGACGACCTGTATATAGGCTAAGAGGACGGCTTGGAGGGAGGTGGGGGCTGAAGCCGAGGGGATCGTGATGGGGGTGGGGTGGAGTTTGGATGTGGGAGGATGGGGGGGCAGAACGGGGGATGGGCAGAGAGGAAAAGGAGTGAGGGAGGGAATAAAAAGATGCAAAAAAAAAAGGGTGAAAAACTAAAAAATCAGTACTGAGTTTAGCTAGTCAAGCTAATATCTGAATATATACATGCATGAATTGTGGTTCCTTCAGGCTTCGCTGCACTACTTGTTGAGCTTGTTTCTGTGTATGTGGAGTGTAAACAAAGCTGCCATTGTAGTGCTGGTTCGTTGAGGTTACAGATTGCACCCACATTGGCTACGGTTACATGGTGTTTTTTCATTCGGAATTAACTTATTCTCTTACGAGTTTACATAAAAATAACAATTCCGAAGGTTTACATGAAACACGTCCTCACTTAATTCCTCTTCAGAGCGGCGGGTTCGGAAGGGTTCTGATTGGACAGAGGGTGCACGTGACGTATGATGTATACCGGAAATAAACAAACTGGGCTCCCTGCTTCTCGTCTTTTCAGTCGTAACTTGTAAAAACTACATAAGTTCCAGTTTCCTGCTATTTTTATTATAAATGTGAAGTAGCAGCTCAACACCAGCATACTACTTCACTTTTTACAGCAACTGAGAAGGAGAAGAAAGATAGACCAGCGAACACGGGAGACAAAACAACGCGCGTCATCGGGACAGGACAAGGTAACGAGCATGCTCAGAACGACCGGAGTTAACTTAGAGAAGAATGAAGGTTTACATGACAGAGGAATTAAATAGTTCGGAATTAAAATGCGAATAAACCAGCTGCTTACATCTGAATTAAGTTTCATTCCGAATAAAAATTACCATTAGGAATTTAGTGTTTACACGGTTGTTTTTCATCGGTGTAAAACTTTTATTCGGAATTAAAGCGGAATTAAAACTCCCATGTAAACACACGGATGGTACCTGGAGCTAACGGGGGCGTCACGTCAGAACGGCTGTGCTATGCTAAAGCAGAAGAAAGTTGGCCGACTGAGACGTGAAAAATGCTGAAGAGAAGATTTAGACTGTTTTGACCTTGTCGAGTCGGAGTAGGATGTGATCATAAGGTTGCTGCTTTTGCATGTCTGTTCCTGTTCAACTGGTTCTGAGTTGAGTTTATGTACCTGGAGTGAAACTCCGCCGCACCGGCAGATCTGATAAAACTTTTCTGCTTCACACTCCGGAGTTTCTGCTCCTGTCAGCACAACTACTGCAGCGAAATCAGGAAGAAACTGTGTTACAGCTTTATTATTCCTTCTCTGACATGTCAGATTGTACGTTTGCATAATTCTCATTTAAAGGAAAACTGTCATCTTGGCTGATTTTAACACTATATTTGTATTATTTCATGAAGTTTTAGTACCAGGGGACAGTAAGCCTGGCATGAAGGCTGGAAATGAAATGGAAGTAGTTAGCGGTTAGCTTGGCTCTGACTCTTCGCCTTCTGTGATGCTTTCAGATGAGTTTGTCTTACAAATTATGTTTGTTTCCAACAAGTCTGGCTTGGTTGTCGTATCGGTGGAAAATAGACGTTCCTGTTGAGCTGCTGCTGTTTGCTTTTAGTAATTCTTACTCAGCAAACAGAGAGGGCTGAGCATGTTGTCAGTGTGTGCCTGCATACATGCAGCGAGGAGCGTTGCAACGATGACAGCATTGTTGGTGGTGCGTTTCATTTAGCAGGTATGTGCTAGTTTGGCTCTATTATTATCTCTTTTATTGTCTCAAAGTTGTATTGTTTTGTAAGCCCTTATTCCATGTAAGTAGTATCATCTGTCCTGCATGAACACAGCCTGAAAGTAGCTGCGAGTTCATATGAAAGGCTGTTGGCTCTGTCTTCATATTTAACATATAAAATCTCCAAAATCTACATTAAAAAACTGGAAAATATGGAAATGTTTTGGTTATGATTTATTCCATAAAGCCGTCCTACGGAACTTTGGCAGATTTGGCAGAGAGGAATTAATCAGTTTGGATTGAATATGGCACTTCGGGATGAAGTTCAGTTTGGCATTTTCATTCGGAACTACATGTTTACATCTTTCTAAAGCAGATTTAACTTTTATTCGGAAATAAAAAAACAATTGAAACTCGTGTAAATTTAACCAATGAAATGTTTGATAAAGCAGGGTTGGATTGTTTAATCAGTGTGTAGTTTCCACTGCTCCATGTGTATTAAACTAGGAGCTTCAAAATGTTTGTTTCCAAACCAGTGACATCTGTCCAGTGGCTCCATGTCTTTATTTTACACGGTGCTCATGCCTTCCAGTGCGAGTCGGACTATACAGAAACAGATGTGCAACACAGGTTCATTCATCCTGATTGTCCCTAAAGCCCTAAAGAAAAAGGCTTTTTTTAGGGTTTTAACCAGCAAGAGTTCATTTAAAAGATCATTTCTTTTGTTCCATTCTTATTTAACAAAGTCTGATTTATCTTTATTACATGCAGATTCAAGAAAACATCTCTTTTTTCCTTTCAGGAAACAACATTTTCATAAATGTTTGCATGTTCAGAGTAAAAACCAAATGTGACTGTTTGCTCTTATCGTGGCTGTGAAACTCGACTACGTCAGTTGGAGCCGGCGTGCTACAGGTGCAGCAGGTGCAGCATTTAGATGCTGTTAAAACTGAACCACTGCTGGAGTCCTTTTGCTTTTTATGCCCCAGATACTCAACTTGTGCCATTCTGCATGTTTTGTAAGAAAATAAATCTTTTGACTCTGCAGACAAGCTGACGATGTGCAGCAGACAAAGTTACTAGAATAACATCCATGTAAAATGATTGGCCTGCTGGGAATCTGGCAGAAATCTATGAAAAGTTGTTTTTCTGAAAAACAACAATGAATGTTTTTCATCAAGCACGTTGAATGACCTGCTGCTGGATTACACCATGACCGTAAATATTCTTCCCCTTGTTTGGCTTTGATAGAACATCTCTCACCTCCGTGCTTTTTGGCAGTGTTTGTGTGTTTTAACCGTTTCCATCCTGCAGATTTCAGCTTTGTTTCTTCATGCAAAGCGAACTCTGAAGCACTGAGAAAACATGCAAACACACAGACTAAACGATGGTGCTGGTGGTGTATGCACGCTGTGATCTCTGATCGTCTCACGCAGCCTTTGACCCTGTTGTGTGTCCCACCCCCTCCTCTGACCGCACAGCATAGCTAATGAGCTGCATCCTTGCTTTAGATGGATGTTTCCTTGCCTGCAGGATCTTCTTCTTACAGGATGACTTCAGAGTTGACCCGACTACTTGGTATGATCAACCCTTCCTCTGCAGGCGCTGTGACACCTGTAAAAACCGCTTGCAGGAATTTCGCTTAACTTTCCAGCTCGTTTTGTTATTTGACATGTAAATTTATGCAGCTCTCTCCTCGCTCTAGTCCCCGTCTTTTCTCAAAGCCTTAGTGAGGCAGTAAAGTTTGTTCCTCTTTACACGGCTTGTTTCGCAGCCTGAACATGTGTAAGAGTTTGTGTGTGCAACAGCATCAATGTTTCTAGAAGAGAAAAGAGACAGAGGGGCTTTTAGGAGCTAATGGCTCTGTGGGAGTAAGATAGAATAGGGGTGAAGGACTAAGAGAAGGGGGGAGAGCTGGGAGAGGGTAAGGGGGAGGTGGGCGGGTGCATGTGGGTGCCTGCGAGACGGAAAACAGCGGGGCTCAGTCAGTGAGAGAGACAGAAGCCTTGCATTGGTGTGTGTGTGGGTATGAGACGGAGCGCTTTGTAAAGCTGTGTGTGGATGCTGCTTAGCTTAGCTCCAGTTAGCTTAGCATCATCAAGCCAAAGCTGGACGGAGGACACACACACACACACACACACACACACAGGAGGAGGAAGGCGGAAAAACGAGGATCTATAAACCTGGACTTCTTTTTCTTCCTCTCATCTGCACCTGACTGGATTTGTGTCTTCTCCGTCCGTCTCCTGTCGACGTGGTGGGGTTCTGTGGACCGGAGGGGAGGGAGCACCCCCCCCCCCCCCCCACAAGCTTTCTGATTTGAGGTATTTTGTTTAGTGTTTGATTTGCAGAGGGGCACTGCTGTGATTTAAGGGGTTGTGATGGAGAGGCAGCAGGGAGGATGCAGCAGGCGGAAGGTATCAGCAGCAGAACGACGGAGACGGAGCCACATCGCTGGCAGTAATGGAGGCTGATGTGTTGTGGTCAAACGGAAGCTGTGCACGTCTGTGTCTGTCTGTCTCAGGTTGGATTGTGGATGTGTGTTTGTGTGTGTGAGCGCTACATGCCTGTGCACGACTTCCCGTGCATGCGTGCACAGTCTGCCTGTTTCTTGATGTGTGATGGTGAATGTGTGATCTGTTGACATGTGTGATCACGTTGGAAGCCATTACCTCCAGCAGCAAACTGCTGCCCGTCCGTCCGTCTGTCTGTCTGGACCTTCTGGGATGCTAAGGTTAGCTTGTGCTTCTCCTTCATCCTTCTTTCTCACCTTTTTCTCTCTCTCTCTCTCTCTTCTGTTTCTCCCTTTTTCAGTCTTTCTCATGTCTAGATGACCCCCCCCCCCCCCTCACCCCTCCTCTCTTTTCCAGCCCCTCCCAGTCTGTCCTTCCATCCCCACTCCCTTCCCTCCCTCTAAATGGATCATTTTAAAGCTTTTCTTTTCCATTTCAATGTAGCTGTAGGTAGCATTTAGCCCACGGTGCCTTTTTTCCTTTTCACTGGAACAGCAAGACAAAGGCCAGCTGTGAGTGTGTGTGTGTGTGTGTTGGGGGGGGGGGGGGGGGGCATTTCCAGACAGGTTTCTGGCTGATTTAGCTTCACACTGCACTTTTGGCCCTTGAGGTTTTTATTTGTGTCTGTTCTTCTTGTTGCTGTTTGGGTTTTTTTTTCCCAATGGCGCTTCCGTCTCTTCTGCATCTTTCAGTAAAAAACTCGTTTCTGAAAAGCAGAAATCTGGATCCTGTCACAGGTCCGAAGAAAGGCCTATTTTGATGTCATTGTGGTGTGGTTTGTACATGTGTGTGTGCCCCTTTCAGGCAGCCAGAACAACCTCCCTCTGACACAGAGCACTGAGAGGAAAGGCGTCCATAGCGATCAATGAAGAGCCGCGACAACAACGGCCCCCTTTAGCTTTGCATTTGAACCCACCACCACGAGAAGAGATCTGGGTTTGAAGGATCAGGTGAGGTGGAGGAGCTGCCGCGGGGTTGTCACACTTTTTAAGCTCAAAACTGTAAAAAATGAAAATGAAAAAAAACCGAAGGAATAAAAATGAAGTTGGTGGAATGGAAGCAGAAAATGCTGGAATCTGCGGCCTGTGCTTTTGGTTGGATTAACCCTTTACTGGGACAGATGGCTCCATCCCCCTGCCGAGCTGACAAACCCCAGTCACTCATCACCCCTCCTGCGTTGTGTGTGTGTGTGTGCGTGTGTGTGCGCATGTCTTTCACCAAAAAAGGACTGGCAGTCTTCCTCTGGCCAAGATGGTGGATGGATCTGTTTTGGTGTTTGGAATATGACGGCAGTCTGCTCTCCTTCCCCGTGTTTCTGCAGCGCGTGCCGCTTGAGCATCCTCCACGAGGACGCGTCTCGTCTCTGAATGTGGACTGCCTGGCGAGCTTGACTTGAGAGCATGTTTATTGTGGATATTTAGAGGAAGGTTTCTGTTAAAGCTTCTGCAGAATATTTGAATCCAAGACTGTGTCCAGATTTTCCGGCAGACACATAATCCATGTTGCTTCCACCAGCGAGATACTCTGCTCCTAAAGTGGCCAATTATTAGAACGAGGCAGATGCTCCAGTTCAGGATATATCCCAGATTACATGTATGATTGTCTGCGTCAGTGTCTTGTCAGCTCTGACTGTCCGACACGGAGCCAGAATTTGTGTTTAATGAGATGATTCTGTTAAAAGCATAATTGCTGCTATTGCAGCAATCTCTTCTGCTCTTATTGTCACGTTTAATCTCCATTCAGTGTGTTCAGTGCTCTGAGTAGATACTTCCAGTTAATATGGGCTAGTTTTGTGTCCAGAACATTGCTTTCTTCAGTCTGTCTGAGGTTATTAAACTCCATCCTGCCATGCTCTTCATGTTAAATTGCATTTGACATGTTTAAATGAGCGACTCATCAAGGTGGAAGCGAATGCAACACAGTGTTGCATGTTTTATACATCCTGTTGCAAATACATTCACATGAACTGTAGGGCTGCTTGATTATGACAAAAATTATAATTAGGATTATTTTGACTGAAATTGAGATCTCGATTATTTAACAGTTATTCAGTATTTTTAAACAACGCTGCGCATCGTGGTGTTGTAGACTCCGTGTCGGGCATTATAACTGTCTTCGACTTGTTTAATCCACTTTTACCACTTATATAGGAACTATTTTACGTTGGCCTGGATGTACGTTTTATGCCAAACAACCGCTGTCAGGCTGCAGCGCGTTTCTCTCATTCACCTGTTAAAAGACGGCTGATCTGAACCAGCTGGTTAACACGTTGCTATGGTAACGACCCGTAAAGGAGGGATATTACCGTGTTTAACTGGCCGAACTATGTATAGGAAAATAAAGCAGCCAGTTGTCACTGACAATGGTATAAACTATGTTTAGGTGAACTTCTACAACCTACTGCAGTTATTCTACATTGACCTGCAGCCGGAGCCGACTGAGACTGGCCGCCTGGGAGTGCTTTAGGACGGGAGAGGCTCCCGCTGCTCCTTCCTTACAGTAACTGCAGAACAATATGTGCCTTCAAGTCAGTCGCCAAAACACCAGAAAAGTCTCTAATAACTCCAGTAAAAGTTGCTAGATTTGTCGCTTTTAACAAAAAAAAGTCTCCAGATTTAGTGAGAAAGTCTCCAAGTTGGCAACAGTGTCTGAATGAAAGCAAAGCGGCTGTGGGAGGAGTTTACAGCACAGCGCTGCAACGCCAGAGACGCTCGATTAGCAGCTGAAGACAGCAGGAGAGGAAACTGCAGAGAGGAAAATAATCACACCCTTTTATTTTTATGATCACTGAAAACTCAGATCGTACTGAGATTAAAATCCGATTAATCGCCCAGACCTAACGTATTGTGTTTTAGGCATCAGCGGTCTCCCGTCTCACCCGTGAATGGTGGGAAGGTCTTGTGGGGTTCAGTTTACGCTTCAGGCTGGGACTTGAACCACCGCCAGCTGCTTGGAGGAGCTCTGGTCTCTGGTCATCTCGCTAAAACTGTTTTAGACGTCTGCATTCATTCTGTCGTGTTGCTCATGTTGGCACGGCGGCTTGCTAATGCGTCCACCAGAGGAGAGGGCAGAGTTCGGAGTTCCCCCGCTAGCTTATGTCAGTTTTAGACATCAATAAACGTGCTGATGATGGAGGAGAGCGTCATCACTCACTTAAAGGAGGTGGTTGGCGGTGGTCTGGGGCGTCGTTAAATATGTCATAGCTGCTTCTATGTTCCTTTTACGCGTATCAGATCAGTTATACTGCTCAACGCTGCCGCCACGCTTTCTGGTGGACTGACACTGTTTTTCCCGTCTGGCTACACGTTCGCAATGGTCCCAAAAACCGACCAAACCGACCATCTTCCACCCTTCTCCTCCTGTCTGATTCATTTCTGGAGATGGTTTCTTCAGAAAAACCAGCAGCAGTTTGAGCCGTTTTCATCACCAGTATGATCTCTGCGATCTGGAAGACGCAAAAGAATCGTGGAATTTGACGTTAGACATGGAACTGGTTGTAAAAACACAGCATTTAGTGGAATTCTCTGATATGAGGGTACAAGCTACTTCTCATCGTGTTCAGAGTTTTTCACGGTGTCTGATCCACATGAAGAAACAAAGACGGGAATCAAACGTATTTTTGTCCACGTCACGTTACCTTAACTGGCGGGGGGGGCGGGTCAGCGACCGCTAGAAGACCACCAGAAACACCAAAGTTGTCAGGAGATGTAGAAAAGCTGGAGGGAACCGAGAAGAAATTAAAAAAACTGCTTCCATTTTTGTGGAAGTGTTCCAAACAAGGAGCAATGTTGACAGAAAAGCAGACTCACCAGCGGCAGTTGTAGGCGGTCCTGAAGAAGCTCTGTGGGAAAAACATCCGTCCATGTCCTCGATACAACTACGAGAGACGCGTATTTGAAATAAAAACTATGATTTAAAAAGTGTTTATGGGAAAAAGCTGAACTTGTTGAGCTGATGAAGGCTACAGAGACCAGAGCTCCTCCAAGCAGCTGGCGTTGGTTCAAGTCCCAGCCTGAAGCCCGCCGGTGTCTCCGACCCCCTTTTCCTGCCCAGGAAACGCTTCACGAAGCCCTCTGGAGCCAAAATAATCATATCAATAAGAAAAAGATGTTTTCCCATTGAGTTGTTGAAATTTTATACATTCACCACAATTAGACGCGTCCTGCTCGGAAAACACTGAGAATGCAGGGAAAACAAGGAAAACGTGGAATTTTTCATTAAAAAAAAAAAAAGACATATTTCTGAGGTTTTGCGTGTAAATGTTTTGTTCGAGTGCGTAAATACTATTTGTGAGCACTGTTCGCTCCACTGCCTGCAATAATCAGCAATCCACCAGGAATCTGTAAACCAATGTTTAAACTAATGAAAATATGAAACAATGTGGCTTTAAAATTTCAGCTAATAATCGCTTTGTGTGCAGCGTTTACTGATTCTGCTGGCAACGTAAAACTTTAAACAGCTGTAAAACAAACCAAACACGGATCCACGTTCTTCTTCTGCTGTTTCAACTTCACATCAGCTTAGCTGATGAACCTCTGCAGTGGTTCTGGAGGTCTAAACATGGTCTAAACACAGCATTGTAGATGGTCTGGGTGGTCTCTGTAGTTCCACTCACTGCACCAGCAGCGCTCTGGACCAGAAGGACTTGGTGTTGCTGTCGCGCTGGTTTGTTGGGGTGCTGGATGTTGAATTATAGGAAAGTGAACTTGGCTAACCTCTGCAGCTCTCTTCTTCTTTTTGTATCAATTTTGTATCAATTATTCCCAGTCTTCCTTCAATCATCAACAAACTGGTGCTGCTCATGTGGTGCTAAAGATGACTATGATTTATGTAAGTGGGTTAGCATATGTTTATATCAGTGTCACATACAGTTATATCTGGCTTTTTTGGCTCAAAATATGGCCGCCTTTAGATGTTATTAGGGTGGGCCGATTCATTATTAAATGGATGCACCTCGATGTAACACGTGATGATTTAAACACAGCTTCAACCTGAGGCAGGATTGAGCTAAGTCGCCCTGCCTCTGGTGTCCAAACAGCAAACTGTAGACAACACAGGTAACAGGAAGCTAGCAGCTAGCCTCGCAGCTAGCCTCACAGCTAGCCTCGTTGCTAGCTTCACAGCTACCCTCGCAGCTAGCCTCGCAGCTACCCTCGCAGCTAGCCTCGCAGCTAGCCTCGTAGCTATCCTCGCAGCTAGCCTCGCAGCTATCCTCGCAGCTATCCTCGCAGTTAGCCTCGCAGTTAGCCTCGCAGCTAGTCTCACAGCTAGCCTCGCAGCTATCCTCGCAGTTAGCCTCGCAGCTAGCCTCACAGCTAGCCTCGCAGTTAGCCTCGCAGCTAGCTTTGGAGCTAGCCTTGCAGGTAGTGTGAGATTTGCTCATTTGGTTTAAAGACTAGTGTTGGGAAACATTTTAGTTTTTATGGACATGAGAAGCCAAGCCAACTTTATTTATAAAGAGCACTTTCTGACAGCTACTGCTGAACAAAGTGCTACACATAACATCATTAACATATTAAAACAAGAAAACAATAAAATTTAAAACCATAAAATATAAAACAATGAAACAAATAAAAACAATCAAACTTAATCTGGGTAAAATGCCAGTGCAAATAGGTGGGTCTGAAGAAGAGACGAGACTTGCTCTATATTCAGGTTGTTTCCAGTCTAAATAATATCTAATCGTAACAAACATGTGACAGCAGCTCCGTTCCAGCCCAGGTTGGAGGTGCTTGTTGTTCCTGACTCCTTTTTCCTGCAGATTCCATGATAAAACATGAAGACAGAATGGAAAAATATGTTTATTTATGGTTCCGCACAAATAACAGATAGTGAACATGAAGTTGTTTGGCTGCTTGAATGACTGAATGGATTGTAGAGCAGAATAAATGTTGCCACGGTGTTAAAAACACCCTGAATGGGGGAAAAAGATGCATGAAAATCCCGATAAACGTTTAATCATCGAATTGGGAAGTGCCTACGATGGCACACTTGTAGATATTATATGAAATACTGATTAGAAAATCTGGATTTTGGTGTCTGTAGATCGGTTCCGCAGCCCAGCGCAACAATGCAGCTGTGATGTATATATACATGCTGATCGGAATGGTGAACCGGAGTCGGGTCTTTTGGGGCAGCTTGTGAAAACCCGGTTGTCTTCCAGCCTAATCTGACGCATGAACTACTTACTTCACAGGAAGCCATCAAATCCAAACCGTATCGGAGAAAGAGCTGCTCGGGCTGGGTGGGGACTTTGTGGTGTTAATTCTCTTTATATTTGCTCGTGTGAAGCAGCAAACAAACGGCACGGTGAAATAAAGGCGATGATGAACTGAAGGAGTGATGGGAGCAGATAGTGGAGATGGAGGGGAGTGCCTCTACTTTCCACTGGGTCATGCTCATGAAAGTTTTAATCAAGCTGTGCGGATAACAGCTTCATCTCTAACCTTGCATCAACAGCGCAGCTCTGCATCCTCGCTGTTGTGTGTTTGTACGTAGAAGCAGAGAAGTGAGTGGAAGACACTTGTCAGAGGTTTGGGTGTGTTGCTGTTGTCTCCATGTCAACCGGAAGCCACTGATTAGGCACCGTTTCTCGGACCCCCTGTCCTGGATGACCTGGATGCCTGAACAGCAGCCGTGTAAGAATAGCTGGCTCTATTAATAGAACAATTATGATAATGAATCATTGCCAAACACATTTATGATGCCCCACTTTTCACTTCTGGTATTAGATCATGATAACTAAACATAATAAATAACCTTTTCAGCCATTTTTTTTCCTCTGCGCTTTCGATTGTGTTTGGAGTTGATGCTTTCAGCTCTGGATTAGACTGTTTTCCTCTTAACAAAAGTTCCTTCTCTCAAGTTTCTGACTTCTGAAAAGCATTAGTATGTAGGTCATAGTGATGTCTTTACACATGTGTGCAGAGTGGGCATGCTGTGAAGGCCTACCTCAAGCTGAAACATTCATTCTGCAGAATATTTTATATCTTTACCTTTGAGGAAACTACTTATTTCTAATTGACCAAAATATTCAATAAACTTTACAGTTGCTTTGCACTTTTTTTTAAGCTTATGTAGGTTAAGGAAATAAACAACGAGTTTGATTACATCCTCCAAGGGGTTTTGTGTTTTCTTTAGAGCCTGACTAACTAGTTTGGTCAGCTCGGCTTCCAGGCATGTGGGGATTCTCAGATCTGCTGCAAAAACATTGTGATAAAAAGAATAAAGATCTGACTCTTAGAGCTGCTTTTTACAGTTGTTACACTTCTGCATATTGATAATCTAAAGCGACCCCTCCAAACTGAGGGTCCTGACCCCTACAGCGGTCCCAGCATCATTTCAGGCGGTCACCAGGTTAAAAAAAAAAAAAAAAAAAGCCTATATTTATCTAATAAATGTGGGATTTGATTAGTTTCTGTAAAAATGAATGTGTTGATGCAAAAAGGTTAATCTGTGAAATTAACGCGTTTGTCAACACATGAATGCATAAAGTTATTAAATCAAATATTACCATGAAATAATAATATTACTGATTTAATAAAAATATTACGATGTAATTTTTCATTCTGAAACAGCAGAAGTTTGTCAGCAGTTCATGTGAAACTCGGCTTGGAGTAGAAAGTGTGTTCATGGATCTACCAGTTTGATCCTCATGAAACCAGTTTGTGCAGATGTGTAGGAGGAAATCAGAGAAATAATTTGTTGATGGAAAAAACTAAAAACCAAAGTTTCTTAACGAATGAAGGCAAATCAAGAGCAAGGTGTGTCTGAGTCTGCAGAACCGTAAAGGATCCTACTGGTTTGCTTCCAACTACGCAGCAATAAGCAGCTTTCCCATTGGACAATGCACATAAATGCACCATCAGAATGAGTGCGTTGCACATGCCTGGTCTGCAGGAAGAACAAATAAATGAACAGAGTAAAAAAAATGCTGCTTGTACTTCTGTTAAGCTCACATGCACATAAGCTAAAAGACGACAGAAAAATGTTTTATGAAAGCAGAACTTTTGGACTCAGTGAGAAATGTTGACGTTTAAGATGCACAGAGCTGATGTTCTCAGTGACGTCTCTCCTATCCATCTTGCATCCTACCTGGCCTGGAAGATCTGTGCAGCCAGCAAGACGGTCTTATCTTGACTCTTGTCTTATCTCTTGCTAGTTTCCTCTCGTCCTCCGATAATATCTTCTTACGTTTGCTGAATAAGCCACTATGAGCATGTGACTCGCTGCACAAAGCCAAATTTAGCTTCGACTTCGTGCAGCCTCCTGGTCCGGATCCAGAAATGCACATTATAGACGTCACCGTACCACCACACGGGTCTGGGACCCAGAGTTTTAGTGGCAGCCATGACCGTTAGGGCCTTATTCTAGAAGTAAACATGGTGGTGGAAGTATTATAATTCATTGAAGATAAAGGTCGACATGTGAAGTGAGTTTCAGGAGAAGCATGAAGCTAAACACACACACACCTCTACGTGGGTTCTCTCCAGCTTCCTCCACAGTCAACAAACACACTGGGGGGGTTAGTTTATGACTAAATCCTCCCTTCAAGTGAGGTTGGGTGGTTGTTTGTCTCTTCGTTGACCCTGCGATGGACTGGCGACCTGTCCAGACTGGGAAAAGTCGTTTTTTAGTGATGTGGACATAAATTCTGAATCAATGTACAAATATTAAAATGCTTTTATTTAAAAAAAAAAACAAAACAGCTATTTATCAACACTGTGTTGAAGAAAGTAAAAGTTTGAAGTCAAAATCCTGGAAATGCAGGACCTGGACAGTCTGACTGGCTCACGACGGACACGATGCCTAAGCGTGAAATGCGAGCTCCTTCTTCATCAAAAGATGTTGTGTGGAAGTAGTTCAGCTGGAACTTTGTTTGCTCAGAAAGGCCAGTCTGTTTGGGTGGGGGTGTGAATTCACAAAACAAACTCTGATACGGCTCACATAAGTGAATTCTGCTCCGTCTACAGGCGTCCGTCTTGTAGCAGGAAACAAAACACGACACAAGGATCATTGGACACATTTACTTTAGAGTTTTATTTCCTTTTCAATCCCAAATAAAAGTTAATTCTGCTTTAAACTCATGAAAAATAACCATGTAAACGCCTAATTCCTAATGCAACCATTGATTTGGAATTAAAATTAATTTGAAGTAAGTGTCTGGTTTATTAGCATTTTAAATCCAAATTGATTAATACCTCTGTCATGTAAACCTTCATTCTGCTCTGAGTTCATTCCAATCGTTCTGAGCATGCTCGTTACCTTGTCCCGTCCTGATGACGCTCATATTCTGCATGTTATTTTGCCTCCCGCCTTCGATAGTTTATCTTCCTTCTCCTTCTCAGCTGCTGGAAAAAGTGAAGTAGTAGCTGTTTCAAAACTATAATCAAAATAATGGTGAAACTGGTTTTTATTATGTAGTTTTCTATGTTGCGACCATAAACTGTATAGAAAAAGATGGACGGAGCCTCCGTGGCGTCACCCGTAGGTTTCTGAAGAGCTGAATTGAAGCTCGGTGGGCGGTTCCTACCATCGCCATCTTTGCAGCAACACCTTTGTCGTCTCTGCCGCAAAATACAAAAATGGGCAAAGAGGTGGAGGTGAGAGGGGGGCTATAAACAACTTGATGGATGATTGACATTGAGTGAACTCCGAGCTTTCTGTAGCTAAGAGCTAACCGAGCTAACCCGGAGATAACAGGAGCTAACCAGCTAACGCGGGCTAAAGCTAAGTCACGTTGTTAATCGCGGTAGTTCTACGTTCTTCTGAATTGAAGCGGGAGATGGGATACCTGTCAATCTAAAGGATATGCCCCAAAATATCCCAAATTTTGAAAAGAAATTACTTCTAAACGGAAAATTAAAAAAATTCACTCCCCCCACAGTTGTCATGAAGGTAAACCTGACCGATTATGGATTTTTGTACCAGGCTGTAAACATGTTTATTTCTGCTGTAAACCTGTTTATTCCGGCTGTAAACATGTTAATTTCAGCTGTAAACATGTTTATTTCTACTGTAAACATGTTTATTTCAGCTGTAAACATGTTTATTTCAGCTGTAAACATGTTTATTTCAGCTGTAAACATGTTTATTTCTGCTGTAAACGTGTTTATTCCGGCTGTAAACATGTTAATTTCAGCTGTAAACATGTTTATTTCTACTGTGAAGTTGGTATTTTAACATGGGAGTCTATGGGGATTCGCTCTGTTTTGGAGCCCCTTGTGGATGAAGGGGCAGCTGCAGTTTTTGGAACTTTGCATAGGAATTTACGTTTAACCGCTGAAGGTCGCCAAACAAAAAGACAAGAAGCAGAAAGTGAATTTAGTTTCTGTGTGGTAGTCAACATGTCATGTCCGCCCTCTGTCCAATCAGAACCTTTCCCAACCTGCCGATCCAAAGCGGGATTTAGTAAGAACGTCTTTCATGTAAAGATCCATTCAGAATTATTATTTCCATGTAAACTCATAGGAGAATACTGTAAATCTAGAATGATTTAATTCCGAATTAAAAAACATCATGTAAGTGTTGCATGTTGCTGCTCGCAGTTAGACGTGGAAGAATCCTGTAAAAGTTCTGTTTGTAGTTCAGGAACAAACTCATGCAGCTGTTGTGGAAGATAACCTGCAACGTGTTGCTAAAAATATCCCTACAGGGAGATTTCAAGGCCATTAACCCAATTGGTGTTTTATTTCTAACTGTGGCTGTTATGTCATCAGCATGACTCAGCGGTTTAGAAGAAATCTGCAGTTTGATTACTGCTGAGTCAGTGATGGACAGTGATGACCATCAGAGGCACACATGCAAAGATTTCTGTTGTCCTAAATCTCCACAACATTAACTTCACCTCGTGTGATTAGTTTCTTCTGTTATTTCAGCCTTTCAGCACAGTTTAGTCCTGAACTCCACTCAAACTGGCTCATTTCTTCTTTCATTTGGGAGTTTTGACTAAAAAGTATTTTTGCAGAACAAAACACTTCATTTGGTGCAGAAAGCAAATGTTCAGCTTTCATTTTCAGAAGAGTTGCAGGTGATTGAAAATCTGCTGAAACTAGTTGAATGCCTCTTTTGAAATCAAGCAAGCCATGAAAAATGCCAAACTGCACCATCAAACGAGCTCTGGCGGAAACGCGAAGGACGACTCCTCTGCTCCGAGTCGCCAAAGTCGTCCAGGAAGTCATGCTCAACATCGTCCTCGTGGAGAGAATTAAATGTAGGTCAAAGCTAAAATGCGAGGCCAAGCCAGGGGGATATGTGCACCCAGGGTGTTCTGCTGCTCTGGGAGGGAGATGCAAGTGTAGAAAATAAACAGATTTTTCACACATGGGTATTTTTAGAAGCTGGATTGTGGCTGACTGCACGCCTGCACTCGTGCCTCCTTTTATAGCCGTCATGCGTTTTGATGTGATCAAATCCAAACAGGCACAAATTCTGATTTCATCCCTCGTCTGTGGTCCGTCACGTGTTTCCTTTTAATTTAACATGGTTGGAGCGATCCAACTTAATCATAGCACTCAGTCATATTGACCGGTTATATTATCATTGCACACTCATATTCAGTCTCGTCATCCTTCACAAATGTCAGCCAGGCTGGTCGGAGGCTGTCATGCCACTAGAGGGCCAGACACCCCCTTAAAATAGGCTGCAGCCCATTAAATATAGATGAGCTGCTTGGATTTGTCTGCCAGTTAGTGTTAGCTGTGCTTGAAGTGGAACGAGGAGGAAGATGAAGCACATTAAAGCGATCTGTTTAGTTTAACAGTGTTGAAATCATGAGGTGTGTTTAAAGTTTTGCAGTGTGAGACCTCGAACCCTCTAACATGTTCCTGTAAAAGGCTGACGGCACTTTTCAGAGACTTGACTGAATGAAGTTTTTGGCCAATCTTGGATGGAGAGGATTATTGTTGTTATTAACAGGGAAATTTAGAAGCATTGAAATGGAATAACTTGGAAAATCCCAACACGTCGCTGTCCTCATGTTCAGCTGGGAGCAGGCATATAAACCCTGAGCACCTCAGTGGAGAAGAAGACACAAAGAAGACAGTTTGACATTGATCCCTGTAAGCTGAGTGACAGCGTAAGAAAGTTGGAGCACCAAGGTCATGGCAAGACTTTTGACCAATGACTGTTGTGTATTGATTGTGGTTTGAAAGGTATCACGGTGTAACTGGATGCTCTTTGTAGATCCTGTGGTCACAGCGGCAGCAAGCTGATCCTGAATAATGTGATGAAATACTAAAAAAAAAAAAGCCAGTTTGATTTGGTTTCTCACAGTTTTCAGATCTTCACATCATCCAAGGTGGATTTTTAAATCTGCATTAATCGTTTTTCTAGAAAACCAACCTAAGAATCAAAGCTATGAAATATAATCTTCTTACTGGGGAAGCACTTACGGCTTAAGCGTTCGCAGTTACTGTCTTCACAGAGCAAACTGAGGATCTCAGTGTGATTTGTTTTTTTCTGGATAACCTGTTAGTATCACTCTGTTTGCTCGTCTTTTAGCTTTGGTTTAGTAAAAACAGGTTTCTTTGTTGGATACCTGGATGTTTCAGTATCTTTCCCAATGCTGTAGCGTTCTGCTGTTTCATAGAAAAGTTGTTTTCTTCGGAACATATCTGTGAATGAGGAACTGAAAGAAAGCCAGCTTAACATTGATACTGCAGCTTGACAAAGAAACAGCTGCTGCACATCAATAACATGGTTTTATTTCAGTCTAAATAACGCAATTCATTGCAAATAGTTAAAATTTTTATCTGAATCTGATTTTTTTTTTAATGCGAGTTTACTCGAAGGAAAGTGATCACAGTGTGTACTCAAATGGCCTTGTGGATTACCTGTGTGTGAAATCAGCAGCAGCTGCGACGTGCATAACAACAGACATAATTAGATTATTCATAATTAGACAAATTAGTCCCAGTTTCCAGGATATCAGCCATTCAAATGCTGTATGTCAGAGCAGTGAGAAAGAAGACCCTGTTGGGTCAGAGTGTGCCTGCCATCGCTGCCATCAACGCCATCGCTGCCATCAACGCCATCGCTGCCATCAACGCCATCGCTGCCATCAACGCCATCGCTGCCAGCTTCAGTGACGTAAACACATCCGTTTGCCACCAGGATGAGTGTAGACGCAGACTTCTTAAATACAAAGTTTACGTGAAAGTTCAGCTTTTTGTGTTTTGCTGTAGTATTTAGTACTCAAAGCTGCAACCATAGACTGGATATAAAAAGATGGGCGGAGCCTCCGTAACATCATCCGTAGGTTTCTGAAGTGCTGAATTGAAGCTCGGTGGGCGGTTCCTACTTTCACCATCTCCCAGAAAATACGAAAATGGGCAAAGAGGTGGAGCTGAGAGGGGGGGCTGTGAGTATCATGGTGGATGATTGACATCGATCACACTCTGACTTGCCTGTACTTAAAAGCTATCCGAGCTAACCCAGAGCTAAGCAGCTAACGGAGGTAAGCGGGCTAAAGCTAAGTCACAATGTTAACCGGGTAAAAGCCGCGGTTGTTCTACCTTTCTTGTTCTTAAAGCGGGGCATCTGGTACCTGTCAATCAAAAGGACACGCCCCTAATTACGTCAAAATTACTTACAAACAGGAGAGTTAGAAAAAAATTCACTCCCCCCACGGTTGTCATGAAGGTAAACCTGACCTATTAAACCTAAAATGTTTTTGTACCAGGCTGTAAACATGTTTATTTCTGCTGTAAACATGTTTATTTCTGCTGTAAACATGTTTATTTCTGCTGTGAAGTTGGTCTTTTTAACATGGGAGTCTATGGGGATTCGCTCTGTTTTGCAGCCCCTAGTGGATGAAGGGGGAA